>NW_006409088.1:94777-100096 GCF_000296735.1 Chrysochloris asiatica
AAAATACTATTTTTTCTATAAATACTTTATATCTACTAAAACTTTTATCACTCTCCTATAATTTTATACTTTTCTCTTTTACATTGTTTATAAATCTCACTACCATTTTAATGGTTATTATTTTTATTTTGAAGATTTTTGCCATGACTTCATTATTCTCTAATTACTGCTTAAAACAAATTAAAGGTGCTATGAATATATTTAAAGTAATGCACTTAAATACATTTTTAAAAAGATATAATAATGATGCTGTGTTTAAGATAGGCTTCATTTTTCCAAATATTTTTATTTCCTGAAGTTCTTTTCCACTGAATATTCAGCTTCTTTCATTCTTATGTCATCACAAAGTATTTTCATTAATTCTACATAGAAAATAGCATATTTCACAATATAATTTCAAAATCCAAGTAAGAAACTATTTATTATCATAAGAATAGTTTGATTATTGCTCAAGGTTTGATTAATACAAAAGTAATTGCAGACAATGCTTCACTAATCAGCCTGTCTACTTTTTGAAGGTCAAAAGGAAGAAAATAATAGTGGAGAAGTTAGTCAATCAGTCGATTCAGTAATGGTTAAGGTCAAATATAATTATAAAGTCAAGAAAGAATACCAAGAGGAAATTTTTTTACTTTGTTTTAAAAAATATATTCATCTATGAGATTAGTTTGGTTCATATCAGGAAGGGAAATAGTTGTAATAGATCATTGCTTCATAATTAAGTATATCAGTTATGTGCATTTGTGTTTATTAGTGCATTATTACCTTGTGCTGACAATAATAAATAAATACATAAAAACAAACTATGTGAGGGTAAAGTAAATAACGTATTTTCAGAAAATAGCCTAGAGAACGTAGCATTATCAATCTGAGCTTAAAATAAAACAAAACAAAAAACAGAGGAACAGGCAATAGGTTGCAACTATATTATGAAAGAGCTCAATCTAATATCTTGGCTTGACTATTCCTTAATAAGTACATATTGAGACATCATGCAACAATCAGTACCTCAAAATGAACTGAGCATTATAAAAGTGCAGACATATTTCATTACATAATATTTTGATGAGGAAAATAGTGAAAAGTTTAAGAACCCAGAATGTGTTGAGCAGTTAAATTCTCTTTAGGAACTATTGTTTATGCTAGAATAGTGTGAGCCACTGCCTAAGCAGAGTTTCTTAGAGTTTGGCTAAGCACTAAACCTCAAGGTTTGTTTGGAACACAAGGTCGGTGGTTCAAACTCACCAACAACTCCTTGGGAACACTATGTAGGTTTGCAATGATTCTGAATTGATTCGAAGGCACTTCACAACAATAACAGAGGATGACTTGTGGTCCAGGAACTATCACTAGTTTCTGCCTGGATAAAACAAGTGAGCATTTACTTCTAATATCAAATTGAATAATATCAAATTTACTGCAGGGGAGACCAGTAAATACAATTATTATTCAAATTTACACGTGAACCACCAAAGCAGAATTGACCACAAAAGGAGCTCTGGTAGTGTAATGGTTACGAATCAGGATGCTAACCTCAAGTTTGGCAGTTCAAAATTACCAGCTGTTCCGCAGGAGAAAGATGAGGCTTTCTACTCCCTTAAAGATTACAGCCTCAGAAACTCTGTACAGTGTCACTATAAGTTGGACTCACTCTATGGTACTTAATAACAACACCAGATTTTCAGTCTGAAATTGACCTAACATGCAATCGAGATGTGTTGATAACTACTGGCAATTTGAATGTAAAGGTTGGAACCAATAAAGACAGATCCATTGTTGGAAAATATGGTCTTGCTGATAGAAATGATGCTAGAGATCATATGATAAGAATTTCGCAAGACCAATGACTTTTTCATTGCAAATACTTTTTTTAAACAACATAAAAGACAACTATACACATGGACATCACCAAAGAGAATACACAGAAGTTAAATTATAATTGACTACATCTATGGAAAGACACAGTAAAAAACTCTGTATCATCAGCCAAAAGAAAAGCAAGGCAGACTTTGGAAGAGATTATCAACTGCTCATATGCAAGTTCAGTCTGATGCTGAAAAAATGTAAACAAGTTCTCAAAACCCACGATATGATTTTGAATATATCCCACCTGAATTTGAGGCTCATCTCAAGAACAGATTTGATGAATTAGATACTAATGCCCCAAGACCAGAAGAGTTGTATGATCACATCAAGAACTTCCTACAGAAAGAAAGTAAAAGGTCATTAAAAAGACAAGAAAGAAGAAAATGAACAAAATGGATGTCAGATGGCAATCTGAATTGCTAAAACAATGGAATAAATGAATAGGTAGAAAAACTGAATAGATAATTTAAAAGGGCAGATGGAGAAAATGAAGTTGAAAGTTATAATTAAATGTGCAAACCTGGAATTAGAAAACCAAAAGGAAAGAACATGTTCAGCATTTTTCAAGCTGAGGGAACTGAAAATAGTAATAGTAATAATAAAAATAATAATAAGCCTTGGCTTACATTATTGGAGAATTTGTTGGGCAAAATAATTATCAGACACTATCATTAATATCACATGTAAGTAAAATTATGCCAAGGGCAATTAAAAAACACCTGCAAGTGTGCAATGACAGTGAATGGCCAGAGGTTTAATCCAGATTCAGAGAAGATTTGGGGCAAGGGATATTGTTGCTGAGGTCAGGTGAATCTTGGCTGACAGCTGAGAATACCAGAAAGATGTTTACCTATGCAAAGGCTTTAGATTTTGGCAAGAAAACCTATGAACAGCATTGCAGAAAATGAGAATTCCAGAACACTAAATTGTGCTTTTGAGGGACCTGTACATAGATCAAGAGGCAGTTGTTTGGACAAACTAGGAAACACTGAATGGTTTAAAATTAGGAAAGATATCCACCAGGGTTGTAATAAATCTTTATGCTGAGCACAAAATCCAAGAAACTGGATTATATGAAGAAGAATTTGGCATAGGGATTGAAGGAAGACACATTAACAGATAATACAACCTTGTTTGCTGAAAGTGAAGAGGACTTAAAATACTTACTGATGAAGATTAAAAAAAAACACAGCCTTCGATATGCTTCAATGATAAAAGTAAAAAATCCTCACCACTGGACCAGTAAATAAGACCATGACAAATAGAGAAAAGATTGACAATGTCAATGACTTCCTTTTGCTTGGATCCACTTTAGGCAAATCTGTTTCAGAAGACCTATTTTATTCAAGAGCAAAATATCAGGTTGAGGACTAAGGCTTGCCTGATGGAAGCCATGGTATTTTCAATAGCTTCACATGTATGTGAAAATTGGACAGTGAATAATGAAGAACATCAAATAATTGATGTATTTGTGTTATGGTGTTGGAGAAGAATATTAAAAGTACCTTGGAATGCCAGAAGTATAGCCAGAATGTTCCTTAAAAACCAGGATATCAAGACTTTGTCTTATACATTTGGGACACATTATCAGGAAAGACCTATCCCTGGAGAAGGACATCATGCGAGGTAAAGTGGAGGGTCAGAGAAAAGTAGGAAAATCCCTAATGAGATGTATTAGCATAGTGGCAGCAGCAATGGAGTCAAGCTAAACAAAAATTGTGAGGATGGCGAAGAACCAGGCAGTGTTTTGTTCTGGTGTGCATAAGGCCGCTATGACATGCAATAGGTTTGAGAGCAATGACAACCTACTTAAAGTTATACTTTGTATCTTGTGGACATGTTTTAATGTTTTCCAGTTTCATATTGCATTTGCATAAGTAATTGATGGTCTGTCCTGCAATTGTCCCCTGACCTTATTCTGACTGACGATATTGAGCTTTTCCATTATTTCTTACCAGAGATATAATTTATTTGATCATTGTTTACCTATTCAGCAAGATTTATGAATATTGTCACCATTTATGTTGTTGAAAAATATAATTCCAATATATAAATCATTGGTCTTGCAATTTTCTATAATTTGACGTCCAACATAACTTGTACCTCCCAGGTTTATTTTTCAGCTTTTTATAATGATTTGGGCAAACATTTATAGTACCAATTGGTTTCCCACTCAACAATTAGGCAAATCTGCCGCACAAGTCCTGTTTAAAGTGTTCAAGAGCAAAGATGTCATTTTGAGGACGAAGGTGTGCCTGACTTAAGCCATTGAATTTTCAGTAGCCTCATATGATTGTGAAAGTTGGACAAATAAGTAAGGTCATAAAAGAAATGATTCTTTTGAATTATGGTATAGGAGAAGAATATTAAAAGCACCATGGGCTTCCAGAATAACAACAACAACAACAAAATTTGTGTTGGAAAAAGAACAGCCAGAATGAACTGCCGGAATGGTCCTTATAATGCAGGTTGACAAGACTTCATTTCTCATACTTCAGACATATTATAAGTAGGCATCAATCTCTGGAGAAGGACTTCATGCTTGGTACAGAGGAGGACCAGCAAAAAAGAGGAAGACCCTCAAGGAGGTGAATTGGCACAGTGTCAGCAGCAATGGGCTCAATTTTAACAATGATTATGAGGATGGGATCAGACCTAGCAGTGTTTCATCCTGTTGTTCATAAAGTCACTATGCACCCGAACTGTATTGAAGGAATCTAACAACAAGAAAAACAACCATAAATATTTTTATTTTTCATTTTTATAATAATGAAATAACAATTTTTACACTTTCTCTCTGTGTTTACCATTTCCATTTGTCATACTTTCCTATCTATCCCTTCTGGGATTCTGGTCTTAATCCTGGGGCAATGTTGCCCTTTGTTCTCTTTTGGTCTTTTGTACTAGGGAGCTTGAGAACCTCCCTTGTGTTAATGCACTCCTTATAAGTCTGTATATTTGGCTTTATGTTGAGTCACAGGGGTTGCTTGATGTGTTAATGGTAACTAATGGTCATAGAAACCCTGGTGTGCACTGCAACTGCAAGTGTAGGATCGAGGTGTTCCACCAGCTTTTCTAGTATTTTCTGTTTTGCTCAACATTTTGTTTCAGTCTATTTAATGTCTCTTACTGTGGTCTCTTTGAGAGAGGTCAGAAGAAGTAGCTTGTTCCTATCTGGTTCTTCCTGTCTCAGGGAAGTGGACCATCAATCCCCAAGGTCATATTTTCCAATTACTGGTCCTTTTCTCTATTTCCATCTCTAACATTCCAATTGCATATAATTATCAATGCATCTTGATAGCTTGAAGTCTGATCAATTTCAGACTTCAGAAGTTGATAAAAATCTTCATTTTTTTCCATCTTTGGTACGAGTTGTTGGTGTCAAATTTTGAATAATAGTTCTATATTAACTAGTTTTCTGTGTTGTCATTGTTGTGTTGCACTGAGTCCATT
>NW_006409088.1:100637-102227 GCF_000296735.1 Chrysochloris asiatica
TTTTTTTTTTTTTTTTTTAACATGTAAATCACCAGGTCCTTTTTCCCAGTATGTCTATTTGGATGTACCATTGAAACTTGATCACCATGAGTTTCTTTTTCATGAAATATTAGTAGCATAGCTTTTGGCATCACAGAAACACACAAACCAATATGGTAAAACAAACTGATTTTTTTCTTCAGTATATTAAGTTGTATAGTATAAATTCTAGCTTATTCATGTTTTCATTTAAACTAATAACAGAAAATAATTTAGCTACTAAGGAAGAAAGATTTTTAAGGGAGCAACAAAGAATGCTTTTGTTTTTCCTTTATTTTTTAATTTGCAAAAGCAAAATCCTCTACTAAATGGATGTTAAACAGACTATTCTGTATTCTTATACAGGTTTTGTTCAAAAGTCTAAAATAGTCAAGGCTACTTATAATAATGAAAATGACAAACTTTTCAGCTGTAAGCTTATTTAAAAAACTAATTTGTGAGTGCTCTTTCAAGAAGAACTAATAATTATATTTATGATTCATTTATATGTTGTGTTAACAGCAATATTCATGGATTTCAATGAGACATACATATTTTCAATCCATATTTAGTATTTCTAGATTTACCACTATAAGCAATGGGCTTCTCAGGATACTTATCAATTTGTTTTTTAATACTGAAAATAGTTTTAAAGCTATAAGCAATAGACAGGGTCGTGTAGAATAATAATTTGATGCATTTTCTCACAAAAAGCATATTCATACGATTGATGTTCACAGGGGTTTGGGGTGATGGGAGGAGTGTAGTACCAAATCTCTGAGATCTTCTTCATATCTGTTTTTAGAAAAATAATTGTATAAGTGATGCATTTTCCCAAAGTAAGCACACCCATTGACTAACTCCCACAGAGGAAAAACAAAAAGATTCTAGATTCTAGTACTAGATTCTTGTTGCCTTCTTTATATCTACTTGCAGTGGACCACTAAAAATGTATCCACAATTGTCCCCACAACACCTAAAATAGAATAACCACAATCTGACATATATCAGATAATGTTTTTATCTGGTTTTGAACCTCATGTAAATGGAATCATCCAATAATATAATTTGTGGACCCAATGTTAAGCCCCTCAATACCTTAATCTTCTTCAGTAAAATTAAGAAAACACAATGCATGTTATATAGGGCTGTTATTAGGAATAAATGTGATAAAATAACATAAAACAACATAAGCGTTCTGGTTAAGGTCAGGAGAAGTGGAGATAAATAATGGAGACTCCTCGGTGGAGATGCAGAAGAACAAGAGAAGGTGATTTGCTGGCACAATTCCAGGGCTTTAGACCAAATATAAAGCAAGGGGAAATTGTTTTTGGTACCCTCCTACCCCCCAGCCCCGTGGAGAAATCTGCCTGTGGCTGGAAGAAACACAAAGTCTGCAGCCAGAGCCTGGGTGGAGATTAGAGGTTGGGGCCACAGCTAGGCTGATACAGTATGAAAATCATGGAGCAACTTGTGGGAAAAGTGGTGTAACTTTTTTTTAACTTCATTTTCATCCTTTCACCAGTCACACCTTCTCTGTCCAGCCCAGGCATCTTCAGGAGGGAGGGAGTG
>NW_006409088.1:102634-104171 GCF_000296735.1 Chrysochloris asiatica
AAGGCTAGTAAACAGTCTGCTACAGTTTTGGTTTTGCTTTTACTTTTGTTTCTGTTTTTTTTATTTTTTTCCTTTTGGTGTTACATTTTTCCTGGGTGTGGGAGCTTTCTCTTCCTATGTTAACCAAGAAGACACAGCAATCTTGGTCATATAGCTAAGCTAAAGCATATTCTATAATATCCCACCATCTGGGCAGAAGCCGATAGCAGCTGATACACATTACATAGATAGCCAATACTTGCTAAGATTGCTTGGAGTTGAGTAATAAGAGACATGAAAAGGGAAGCCTATCTCCAGATCACATCCAATAGGAGACACTCAGGAAGCTTACTAATACAGCAATATACATTCATTTAATCACTGAAAGCACATCTAAGGATTGAAAATGTCCATGAAGAAACATCAAAAGGTATCTGCACATGTCCCCAAACAGAAGAGAGTAATGATAAAATTGAGCTGGAGGCAGGCATAGACTTTCCATTAGAAGGAGAACAGGCTTTAGATCTGCTTGAGAAGGAATTCAGAAAAATGATATTCACACCTATCCAAAGACTTCACAAAAGGATGGAGGAAAATAAGGAAGAATTCAAGAAAGTACTGCAGGTGCAATCAAACAAGATAAATATAACATTGGAAAAATTCAAAACCTGAAAAAAGGTACAGATGACAAATAATAAAATATCAGAAATGGATAATACACTGAAAGGGCAAAGGAATAGAAGTGAAGAAAAGAGAGCCGGAACCAGAGAGCTGGATGACAATCTCACAATACTGCTAAGATAGAAAAGCAAATAGTAAAAAGGACAAAAAATCTAAAAAGAGTCTAAGATTCATGTTGGACAATATGAAGAGGAATAACTTGAGAATTATTGGCACTCCGGAACAGGAAGAATCACATAAGCCCACAAAGGAAATAGTTGAGGATATTCTGGAAGAAAATTTCCCTAACATCTTAAAGGATGAGAACATAAGCATTCAAGAAACTGTATGAACACCAGGAAGGAGAGATTACAAAAGAAAATCACCAAGACGTATCATAATCAAGCTCTCCAAAATCAAAGACAAGGAAAGAATCTTAAAAACAACCAAGGAAAAGAGAAGTGTTATTTACAAAGGCAAGCAAATCAGATTTAGCTCTGACCTCTCCACAGGAACCCTGTAGGCAAGAAGGCAATGGGGAGACATATATAAGACTATAAAAGAAAACAACTGCCAACCAAAAATTATCTACCCAGCAAAGTAATCAATCAAATATGAGGGTGCACTCAAAACATTCCAGGATAAAAAGAAGCTAAGTGACTTTGTCAAAGGTAATCCAGTGCTTCAACACATCATAAATGGAGTTCTTATGACTGAACACCAGCAAGAACAGACAACAGTCAGAGATTGACAGAAGTGACAATACTACCCGGAACTCAGTCAACAGATAGCAGAGTCCAGAGTAGAGCAAAATTACAACAACAAATTTAGAGAACCTGGAAGGTCAAAGATAAAATAATAACGTTAAAGAAGGGAAAAATATAGGAACAGAGATCCA
>NW_006409088.1:104383-104910 GCF_000296735.1 Chrysochloris asiatica
AATTGAAAGTGCTATAGGCTGCCCAAAGAACCAACAGATCTATGTCGGAATAAGTGTAGCCAGAGTGCTCCTTGGAGGCCAGGATGGCCATATTTTGTCTCTCATACTTCAGACATATTGTCAGGAGGGACCAGTAGCTGGAGAAAGTATCATGTTTGGTAGGGTGTAGGGTCAGAGAAAAAGAGGAAGACCCCCAGCAACATGGACTGATGAAGTGGTAATATTATTGGGCTCAAGCATGGCAACGATAGTGAGGTTGGCCCAGGATCAGGCAGTGTTTCATTCTGCTGTGCATAAGTTCACTATGAGTTGGTACCGATTCAATGGCACCTAACAACAACAACAATATATTGGTTATGTGCCAAGAAGTTGATTGCAACTCATAGAAATTCTATGGACAATGTTCCTATGTGTACAAAGAAGGCTTGCTCTTGACCATAGAGAAGCAAAAGTTAATGAAAGAAATGAGAAAATAAAAGAATTTCAAATGGTAGCTAGAGAAAGCAGTCAAGAATTATAATGAAATG
>NW_006409088.1:107335-108011 GCF_000296735.1 Chrysochloris asiatica
GTTAAGTGCCGTTGAGTCGGTTTCGACCCATAGCGACCCTGTACAGGGTTTCCGAGGGTGTAAATCTTTACGGGAGTAGAAAGCCTGATCTTTCTTCCGTGGAGCAGCTGATAGTTTCGAACCACTGACCTTAAGGTTCGCAGCCCGATTCGTAACCACTACGCTACCAGACTAAAAGGAAAACAAAAACAAAAACAAAAACTTTGTTACTGGAATGGGGGATGTTGTGAGGGAGGGAAGGGAAGGGAAAGTAGACCACAGGGTAGGGAATAGTTACATGATTTTTCCTATGTTGGCGGGGGGGTGGGGTGGTGGCAATACACAAGAGGGGGGAGGGGAATTGAAAAACAAGGTAGATGGGAAAACATTTAGTCATGTTTGAATGGGCTAAATAGAACAGAGGTAAAGTGATGTATGCTCAAACTTAAAACAATAGGGCTCTGTGATACGAGGATTGAGGCATAGTCTGAATGGGTAAAAGAGGGGAAATAATATTAACTTGCTTGACTGCCTTATGAATCTTTTTTCCCTTCCCTACTATTGTAAAGTAAACACTTGAGAGAGAGAGAAAGAATAGCCAGAACATCTTCAAAGAGATCTTGTAAGTCTGTCTTCCTCCTATAACTGATTGGAATGCATAACAGGAGGGCAAGAACTTGCCCAGTGAAAGCGGCTT
>NW_006409088.1:108931-110515 GCF_000296735.1 Chrysochloris asiatica
GGACTATAAAGGCATGAAGTGGCTAGCTAACAAGTTTTCAAGAGTTTAGTTTCAGAAGGTGTGAGGGAAGGTAGAATCTCCACTCAGTGGTTTTCAGCCTGTCTAGATGGGGCTGATGAAAGGAGATGGAGATAAGACTCTTGTGGTTCAATAGTGAATAATTTTTATCAGGACTGATTGTGATTGTTGAAAATGTAAAGTAGATATTTTTTAACAAAAGGAGGAGAGTTGTTGATCTTGCAGTCCAGCAGTCCAGGAGTGGAGTACCCTGGGACCATTAAGGGAAAAGAGCAGAGTGTGGGACCCTATCCAGAGAAGCAGAGATGCCAGAGACGGAGGCAGAGATGATGACATGGAGAAATGAAGTGCCTGAGGACGCTGTACTTATGAAGGGAGAGGGGCTGGTTGCTGGTGGCAGGGGCGGGGCAGGCTTGCAGGGTATGTCCTTTGGTTGTTTGAATGATTATATGTTCCTGAGTGCTTTGGTGTACATAAAAACAAAACAAAAACCCAGATAATAGCAGCAAATGATGTTGAATGATGATGTATGGAGGAGATTGTAGTCATTGCAATGAAATGAAATGCAATATGATGAGTGTAAAGCTGATGTTCTCCCATATAAACTATCACTCAATTTGCAATAAAATCTTTAAAAATATGTATACATAGTGTTTGTCATATTGTAAAGCCTCAACAGAATGTTGCTAGGTTCATAAATACCATCGAGTCAGTTCTGACTCATAGAGACCCTATATCAAGTTGCCAAAGTACGAATGATGGATTTGTGCCTCCATCCCTTTGTTTAGTAGTCCAGTGCTAATCCTACAGTGGCATACAAGGATGCAAGTGATTGAGCAATAAATACTTGTGCATTTAGATTTAATCATTTAATGTATCAAATCCTCCATGAAAACAAAGATTTACGTAGCTTAGAAAATATTATTGAGAGCATATTGTTGTCTGAGGCAACTCTTAAGGAAAGTGTCCAAATTGTTTTTAACAGTCAAGATGTGATACTTTAGGATAAACATGGGACTGCTAACCATAAACTTGGCAGTTGGAATCCACCAGATGTTGACCTTGAGTCAGAATCAACTCAATAGCACTCAACAACAACAATATTGTAATTATTAGTCTATTATCTTCCTTTACAGTTGAGATATAAAAGATACATTGTTGATGTTAGGTGACTTCAAGTTACCTTGTCACAGTGACCTTGTGCACAACCTAACAAAACACTGCATGGTCCTCTGCCATTCTAACATTAATTGTTTAACGTGAGCCCATTGCTGCTGCCACTGGGTCAATCTATCTTTTTTTGGGGGGGGGGTTCCTCTTTTTCATTAACCATCCTCTTTAGGAAGCAAGATGTTCTAATAAAGGTACAGGTCCCTCCTTATAATATGCCTGAATTATGAGAGATGAAGTTTTGTCATGCTGGTTTCAAAGGAATGTTCTAGTTGTATGTCTTCCAACACAGATTTGTTCATTCTTCTAGTAGTCCATGGTACTTTCAGTATTCTTCTCCAACACCATAGCTCAAATGCATCAATTATTTTATGGTCCTCCTTATTCACTGTCCAA
>NW_006409088.1:114950-115756 GCF_000296735.1 Chrysochloris asiatica
ATAATAATCAAGCTCTCCAACATCAAATATAAGGAGAAAATCCTGAAAATAGATAGGGAAGTGTAACATTCAATGGCAAGAAATCCAGATTAAGCTCAGATCTCTTAACAGAAACCATGCAGGCAAGAAGGCAATGGGGAGACATATATGAAACCCTGAAAGGAAAAAAAAAAAAAAAATTGATACCCAAGAGTCATCTACCCAGCAAAGCTGTCAATCAAATATGATGATGTAATCAAAACATTCCAGAATAAACAGAAGCTAAGGGATTTGCCAAAGCCAACCCTGCTATGAAACACATCCTAAAGGAAGTTCTTTGGACTGAGAACAAACAAGAACAGACAACAACCAGAAAATGATGTTTGTGGCAGCATCACCCTGAACTCAATAGAAAATGGAAGAGTCAAGAATAGAATAAAATGAAAAGA
This sequence comes from Chrysochloris asiatica, assembly GCF_000296735.1. Lineage (NCBI taxonomy): Eukaryota > Metazoa > Chordata > Mammalia > Afrosoricida > Chrysochloridae > Chrysochloris > Chrysochloris asiatica. The sequence goes on from NW_006409088.1 coordinate 115,379, forward strand.
ACAGAGGATCTGGGAGGTCAGTCTATGATTAAAACAATCAAAATGTAAAAAAAGGTAAACACAGAGGAACAGAGATCCAGGAGGTAACAAGATCAGGTAGATTAGAGGATAAAGTAGATTGTCTTAAATGGATATCTTAGGCATTCGTGAGCTGAAATGCACTGGTATTGGCCATTTTGAATCTGATGACTACATGGTTTACTATGCCAGGAATAAAAAATTGAAGAGGAAGGTGTTGCATTAACAATAAAAAAGAACATATCCAGATGGTTCATGAGGTACAATGCTGTCTGTGATAGGATAATATCCATGCACCTAAAGGGAAGCACAATTAATACTACTATTATTAAAAATTACGCACCAACCACTAAAGCCAGT
>NW_006409088.1:116274-117873 GCF_000296735.1 Chrysochloris asiatica
AACCAATGTCCAAGTTGTCCATCCCTGTCTACTCTGTGTATGGAGGGGGTGGGAATGATCCTTGCTGTAAAGATTTGTTCCCTCTTTTGAGATACTGCATCCATAGATGTAGGTCAAGTTCACCAAATTGTATCAGATGATGCTTATTTTCCTCTTCTGTCTTCTTCTAGTTGAGATCTGATCATCCAGCCATTGAAGCCAGGTCAAGTGGGTATTATCTGCAAGTTGGGTGCTCTTGTGCATATGCCATCTCATCAGCTGGATGCTTCACTCTCCACACTAGTCCTCTGTGGCTATGTCACTGACTCTGGGCCCAAGAGTCCCCATGTCTTGGTACACTGTTGGCCAACCAGGTCTCCACACAGATTCACAGGAGTCTATTGAATGTTATAGAGCTTAGCTCATAGCTTCATTGCTGTTTTTTCCCTCATTTCCCCTTATTAGTGATGAACATGGTCACCAATCAGAACATGTATTCCCATTGAGTCTTGGAAGGGGGTTTGCTCTGAGGGGACCTGACTACTTACCTTGATATCTCCTGGGCAAGTAACTTGCTTGTTCTTGTAGTAATCAGTCAGTCTGTCTATATTGTTTTGTATTTTTCCTGTAGGTCTTTCTTTCAAGAATTATCTTCTGTTCTTGAAGCCACTTCAGGCTGGTCTGCCCATCCTTTCAAGTGGAAATTTCCCACCTCTGAATATTCTGGATGCTGTTCAGGATTCCACCTATAGTCTTATGTAATACAGAGGCTCTGCAGGAAGCCTCCTGCACTGAGCATGTTGTAGCCGCATTTTAGGTATTCAAATCAGTTATAGGTAGAAGACAGACTTACAAGCTTTCTATTGTGAAATTTCTGGCTATGATTTCTCTTTCTCTCCACTATTTATTTAGAATAGTATGCAAGGGAAGCCAAGATTCAAATGACAGCCAAGCATCTTAACATTATTTCCCCCCTCTCCATTCCAACCATATCTCAATTCCTGTATTCCAGAGCCCTGGTGTTCCAAGTTTGTGCATCCATCATTCTCTACCTGTATCCCACTTAGCCTATGCAAACCTGCCTAATTGTTCTACCATCCTCTTTGTTCTTCCATTCCTCTCCCACTTTGTCTTTGACAACTTCAATTTTTTTATCCATTTACCATACTATTTATTCATCCATTGGTGAGGATTATTGTTTTCTTTATATTAAGGTGCAATCCATCCTGAAGGCTGTGAACTTTGATCTTCATGGTGTTTTAAGTTGTCTTTTCTTTCAGAAATCTTGGTTGTATCTTATGAATTTTGCAATTTGTTAATGAATTTTCATCCAATCCTGATGTCACTTTCTTTACATTATCCAGTTTCTCAGAAAAAATATATTTTAAATCATTTGATATCATTACTTTCAATTCCTTGATTTCATAATCTATATAGTAAATATTTACCAAAATATATTAAGCATTAATGTTTAGTGGAAAATACAAGTTTGCTGGGAGCGGCCGATGAGGGTAGAGGACAGCTTCAATTTACTGCTTGACACAGTCCAGTAAATAGTAGAGTAGTCTGGCCAAACAGATAGCTCTCAGAAGTTGCTTTCTACCTTCTCTATAGAGTAAT
>NW_006409088.1:117973-119058 GCF_000296735.1 Chrysochloris asiatica
AAGACTAGAAGAATTGATGCCTTTGAGTTATGGTGTTGGAGAGAATATTGAAAGTGCCATGGACTGCAAAAAGAACCAACAGATCAGTTTTGGAAGAAAATGCAGCCAGAGTGCTCTTTAGAGAACAAGATTGCCAAACTTCGTCTCTCATACTTTGGACATATTGTCAGGAGAGGCAGCCACTTGAGAAGATACCATGCTTGGTAAGGTGGAGGGTCAGAAAAGAAGAGGAAAGTGTTTCATTCTGCTATGCATAAGGTCACTATGGGTCGGTTTCAACTCGAGGGCACCTAAAAACAAAAAATTGAGGGAAGGGTTAATGGTCTATAAGTTAACCACAACAGTGGGGTGGGGTTGGGGACTTATTTTGGGTGTTGGGGAGGGCAATACAAAAGAGGGAGGAGGCAGAAGAACAAAATAGATAGGGAACACTGAGACATGTTTGCATGGCCTTAGTGGGACAGAGGTAAATATTGAGGCATGCTCAATCTTGGAACAAGAGGGCTCTGTGATACAGGGATCTAGGCAAAGTTTGAAGAGGGAAAAAAATACTAAAATATTTGACTGTCTTATGAGTATTGGTTTCTTTTGCCTACTATTGTAAAATAAACACGTGAGTGGGATAGAAATGAATGTTGGGAAACATGATTACAGAAAACGTGTAAGCCCATCTTTAGCCTATACTGCATGAAATACCTAAAAGGGGTTCCTCATCTTGCCTAATGAAATAGGCCTCTTGCAAAGCATTTGCAGAGTATAGGATCTTAGATGGAAACTTGAGTCACATCCAGAACCTTCTGAGGTGGGATATTCCCACTAGAAAGGACAAGCAGACCAGCCCGTAACAGTTCAAGTGAGAGAAGATACATCTTCAAAGAAAGATCATCAGGAAAAAAAAAAAAAAATGTTAGCATGATTGGCTACTACAAGAATAAGCAAGCTGTTCTCCAGGAAATCATCAAGGCAAGCAATCAAGTTCCTTCAAGACAAACTCCTCTCAAATTCAAAGGTAACACATGAACAGGCATGTAAGCTTGCTGGCAACCACACTGGTCTACTGGTGAGTGGAAGAGGGGAAAGGCATC
>NW_006409088.1:121572-123905 GCF_000296735.1 Chrysochloris asiatica
CTGTGCTTTATTGACTACTCAAAACTTTACTCGCTTGAGATATCAAAGAGATTGTATGATGATTTCCGCATTCTGTTGGGTCACCTCTCTTTGGAATGGGCACAAACCAATTCCTCCTCTATCTGATCCTGTATCAACGATGGCGTACTTCTCTAGGGAGTGTTTTTTCCTAGTACTACATTAAAAGTTCCTGAGATGAATTTTTCTAATTCTTACTTTGAAGGGACATTCTTGCTGTTCTCTTTCATGATATATTTGTTTGTTCTTCTGACATTCCATAGTATATTCTGTATTCTTTGCCAGTGTATTCATTCAACGATATCAGTTCTTTTTATGTTTTCCTTATTATTCATTGCCCAGTTTTCACAATCTTTTAGGTGACTGAAAACACTCGACTTAAATACTGCTTTGTCCTCAGAGAAACGTCTCTGCTATTTACCACTTTAGAAAGAACTTTTTGTAGCAGATTTTTCCAATTAGTAGATCTTTTGATTTCTTGACTACTATTTCTATTTATTTTAATCCACAACCAGTGGATCCAAGTAAATAGAAATACCTCAACAGGTTCAGGATTTTTCTCTGCTTATCATGATGATGTTTACTTATGTAGTTGAGGATGTTTGTTTCTGTATGCTGAGATGGGAGCCCTGGTGTGGTTCTGTGGGATAATTCACTGAAACACAGAGTTGGCTTAAACTACATGGTTGGTGGCTCATATTCTCCAGCAACTCTTCAGAAACCTTTACAGGTCGCTTTGAGTTGGGACCAGCTTGATGACACTTAAAAACAACAACAATGCTGAGATGTGATCACCTCAGGTCCTCATGAATAAGTGTCTCAAGTTTTCTTCATTTTCAGAAAGCAAGGTTGCATCATCTGAATATTGTAGGTTATTAACGAAACCTGATATCTTGTTCTTCTTCATATAGTCCAGAATAAAGATTGAATGATTATGGTGAAAGAATACAACCTTGAAACACATTTTTCCTGATTTTAAAGCATGCTGCATTCTCATGTGGTGTTTGAAAAACTCTCTTATTCTATGTGCAATTTAACATGTACACAATGAAGTATTCTGGAATAGCCTTCTTGTACAATGTTATCCATATTTGGATACAATCCACAAATACCTATGCATAGTCAATTAAACATGTATTTCTGGTACTCTCAGCTTTCTGCCAAAATCTGACATCAGCAATGATATTGTTTGTTCCAAGTCCCCTTGTTAATTCAGCTTGAATTCCTATCAATGTACCAATGCAATCATTTTTAATTAACTTCAGCAAAACTTTAGTTTCATGTGATATTAATGATATTATTTTATAAATCTGAAATTATTATATTACCATTCTTTGGCAAGGGTACGGATACAGATCATATACATATTGAAGCAAAGAAAAAAACCCACAAAACTCACTGCCACTGAGTTGATTGCAACTCATAGAAACTTCATATAGAATTTCCACACTCATATTTTTCCTGTGGAGTAGCTATTGACTTTGAACCACCAGCATTGCAGTTAGCAGCCCATTGTCTAGTCCATAATATCACTAGGATTCTTATGGATTTATTGTTGCTGTTGCCGTCAGGTGTCCTACAGTTGGTTAAGATTCATAACATTCATATTTAGGGCTTCTAAGGAGCAGCTCATGGGTTTGAAACACTGGCCTTGTGGTTAGCAGTCTAGAGCTAAACTTACAGTGCTACACCAAGACTCCATGAAATATCTTAAATTTAAAAACACATTTTTATAACAATGTATCTGATGAAGCACTTAAAGAATATTACTTAATTACTAGAAATTTCTGCTTACTCTTACACTGATATGATTACAAAGTATTAAAACTACTCTCAGTAAAATATTTATTTTGATGTTTTATTTCACTTATAATACATATACACAGAAATATTTTCTGAATTAATGTATCAATGATTTAAATATCAGAATAAGACATTTGTATAAAAAATGTTGATCTGAGTTTAAGAATAAAATTCTCATAACTAATGATGCTAGACATTGCATGATAGAATCCTGAAAAACCAAAGATTTGCTAATTTCAAAAACCTTCTTTAGACAGCATAAGAGACAATTATATACATGGACCTCACCAGATGGATACATAGAAGTCAAATTGACTACATCTTCGGAAAGAGATGATAGGAAATCTCCATATCATCAGTGAAAACAAGGCCAGGGCCAGACTGTGGAACAGACCATCAATTACTCGTATGCAAATTCAAACTGAAACTAAAGAAAATGAAAACAAGTCCACCAGAGCCAAAATATGAACATGAATATATCCCATCTGAATTTAGAGATCATCTGAAGAAAA
>NW_006409088.1:124345-126810 GCF_000296735.1 Chrysochloris asiatica
GTTTCAAGAGGTAGCATATGAAATCAAGCGCCAATGATACTGAAGGAGGAAGTCCAAGGTGCATTGAAGGAATTGGCAAAGAACAAGGCACCAGGAACTGATGGAATAAAAATTGAAATCTTTCAAGAATGTGAGGCAAAAGAGGAGGCACTCACTTATCTCTGCCAAGAAATTTGGAAGTCAACTATCTGGCCGAATGATTGGAAGAGATCCATATTGGTGCGCATTCCAAAGTGAGGTGACTCAACGGAATGAGAAAATCATTGGAGAATCTAATTGATATCCCATGAGAGTAAAGTTTTACTAAATGTAATACAGAAATGGCTACAATCATACAATGACAGAGAACTTCCAGCCGTTCAAGCTAGATTCAGAAGAGACGGTGGACGGAGGGATATCACTGCTGATTTCCAATGGATCTTGGCTGAAAGCAGAGAATATCAGAAAGATGTTTTCCTGTGCTTTATTGACTATGAAAAGACTTTCGATTGTGTGGATCATAACGAGCTATTGACAACATTGTGAAGTATGAGTATTCCGGAACACTTAATTGTGTTCATGAGGAATCTGTACATGGACCAAGAAGCAGTAATTTGGACAGAACATGGGAACACTGAATGTTTTAAAATCAAGAAAGGTGTGCTACAAGTTTGTGTTCTTTCACCATACTTTTTCAACCTACATGCTGAGGAAATATTCCCAGAAGCTGTGTTATATGATGAAAAACTTGGCATCAGGATTGGAGGAAGACTCATTCATAACCTGAGATATACAGATGATACAATCTTGCTTGCTGAAAGTGAAGAGGACTGAAAACATTTACTGATAAAGATCAAAGAGCACAGCCTTCAGTATGGATTACATCCCAATGTAAAGAAAACAAAAATCCTCACCACTGGACCAATAAACCACATTCTTATGATTGGAGGAAGACTCATTCATAACCTGAGATATGCAGATGATACAACCTTGCTTGCTGAAAGTGAAGAGGATTGAAAACATTTACTGACGAAGATCAAAGAGCACAGCCTTCAGTATGGATTACATCCCAATGTAAAGAAAACAAAAATCCTCACCACTGGACCAATAAACAACATTCTTATCAGGGAAGAAAAGATTGAAATTGTCAAGGACTTCATTCTTGTATCAGCTATCAACACTCATGAAAGTAACAGACAAGAAATCAAACGACATATTGCATTAGGCAAATCTTTTGCACAAGACCTTTTTAAAGTGTTGAAGAGCAAAGATGTCAGCTTGAGGACTAAGGTGCGCCTGACCCAAGTCCTGGTGTTTTCAATAAGCTCATATGCATGTGAAAGCTGGACAGTAAATAACGGAGACCACAGAAGAATTGATTATTTTGCGTTATGGTGTTGGAGGAGAATGTTGAAAGTGCCATGGGCTGCCAAAAAACCCCAATAGATCCATTTTGGAAGAAGTGCAGCTAGAGTGCTCCTTGGAGGCCAACATGCCCAAACTTCATTTCTCATACTTTGGACACATTGTCATGAGGGACCAGTCGCTGAAGAAGGATATCATGTTTGGTAAGGTGGAAGGTCAGAGAAAAAGAGGAAGACCCCCCAATGAGATGGATTTGCCAAGTGGCAGCATCGATGGACTCAAGCGGGGCAACAGTAGTGACGTTGGCCCAGAACTGGGCAGTGTTTCATTCTGCTTTGCGTAAGGTCAATATGAGTCGGGACCGACTCGATGGCACCTAACAAAAACAACAACAAAAAATATGTAAACCTTTATTTATTTCATTTTTCTTATATTGCCATTTCATAAAGAGACCATGAATTCTTCTCTTATAATAATTTATTGTATGATCATCAAACCCACTATTTATTGACATTTAAACAAATAATCTAATAAAATATTGATTAAAATATTGACCTAAAATGCTTGAAAATGTGCTATATATTTTCATGTTCACTTATGTTTGGAGTTAAAATGAGCAATTTGTACTTATGTTTGTGTATTTACTAAAATACATTTGAATTAATTTTTTTTGTTATCACATAAAGAATTCTTGGTGATATACTCACAAAAGGGCTACCTTTCAGACTGCACTCACCAGCTACTCATCTAGAGAAATATGAAACAGTCTTCTGCTATGATTTAAATCCTTAGAAATTTTATGGGGCAATTATACCCTGCCATTTTAAGGTTGTACAAATTGAAATTAACTAGCTGGTATAGGATTTGGTTTAGGTTTATTAACACATAATTGTCTTTCTGAACACAAAATTACTTTCTTAAGAGAGAAATAATTTTATTTATTGCTTTATATTTGTTTATTGAAAACATACCTGTAATTCTTTTTAAGTTTTAAACACAATAATTTTATTGATGGTTTTCATTATATTGATAATGTTATTGTCAGATTATGTACTAAAAATAACCGAAATCATCAGGATGCTGATGGGTGTGGAAATATTTAGTGTTTTTTTTTTTTTTTT
>NW_006409088.1:127270-133996 GCF_000296735.1 Chrysochloris asiatica
GGGCAGGAGCTGCGTGCAGGCAGGCAAAAACTTAAAATGCCTTTAATTCGTCAGCAATTTGATCTTTTAGAAAAATGAGTTCAGAATGTTGAAATATAAGATCTTATGTTTGTTCAAAGGCTGTCTGTCTGCTAGACAGAGATTTCCTATGTGCGATTCTGCCCCTTTTCCCCAGAGACTTCCCTACCTGAGTTGCCTGGTCAGGGAATTGCCGCGTCACTCTCTACATAGGTTTTAATAGCGTTTGCAATTACTATAATTGTTGTTTAAAAATATTTGTAACAAGTCAAAAAGCAATTAACGGAATGCCTCATATAAAGAACAGAACCCTGGCAAATCAGTCTAGGACATTGATTTTGATTGATTGTTTGTTTAAACAATTCTGTCTGTATTGATAGAGTCAAATTTCCTTGAAATTATTTAAACACAACTTTATGTTCACACTAATACATAATGCTCCATCGTCTGTCACTTTTTTGTACTGTCGTGTATTGCATAGTGCTATAATTCTGGAAGCTATATCATGGAAATTTGAAATATCAGCAAGGACACGCAGGGTGGACAGGCTTCATCAGAGCTTCCAGACATATTAGGAAGGAGATATAGAATAATTCCAAATATTTAGCCACTAAAATCTTATGAATAGCCACGGAATACTGACAGATAGCACCAGAATATTCAATACTGAAACATGATGAAGAGCACCAGCATACTACAAGATATACTGTTGGAAGATGAACCACTCAAGTTGGAAAACACTCAAAATATAACTGGGTAAGAGTTGCCTCATTGAAGTGGAGATTACCATGGTGACACAAATGGAGTAAGCTTTAGGAAAATTAATTTGTGGAAGAGGCACAACTCAAAATGAGGAGAGAAAGCTATAAGCTTCAAGTAACATAACAACAACATGAAATGTAGGAAACATGAATCAAGGGAAATTTGAAGTTGTCAAAAGTGCAATGGAACATGTAAACATGGATATCCTAGGCTTTAGTGAGCTAAAATAGACTGTTATTGGCCATTTTGAATCTGACAATCACGTGGTTAAGTATACCAGAAATGACAAATTGAGGAGGAATGGTATTACAGTCCTCATCTAAAGGAAACTTTCAAAATCTATCTTGAAACACAATTCTGCCTCTGATTGCATAATATCCATACACCTTCAGGGAAGAGAAATGAATACAACTATCATTCAAATGTAGGCACCAAACACTAAAACCTTCTTTCTTGTTAAGTGCCTTTGAGTTGGTTTCAGTGAATAATGACTCCATAAAAGGTTTCTGAGGAGCAGCTGATGAGTTTGAACCACTTACCTTCCATTCAAAGTGACTTTGCAGTCCAGTGCATTAACCCACAGAGCCACACCAGGATTCCAGTCACTAAAGCAGTAATGATGAAATTGAAGAATTTTACCAACTTCTCCAGTCTTAAATTGATCAAACATGTAATCAAGATGTATTGATAATTACTGATGATTTGAATGCAAAGATTGGAAACAAAGAGGAAGGATTCATAGTTGTATAATATGGTCTTGGTTTTAGAAATGATGTTAGAGACCACATGAGAGAATTTTGTAAGATCAGTGACTTCTTCATTGTCATTGCCTTTCTTAAACCACATAAAGATGGCTAAATACATGGAACTCAAAACCAAAACCAGGGTAAGGCATAAGTGAAGTTTCTCAACAAAGTATCACAATGAATACTTTCTGTCCTGTTTTGAAGGGGTAAGCAGACATAGAGAAATAAAAGGAAATGTTAAGTACTAATGTTAATATTAAGGAAATTCAAAGATGGTAAGAGTCTGTCTCTCATACTTCATACATGTCAGGAGAGAACAGCCCCTGGAGAAGAGCATTATGCTTGACTCAGTAGAGGGTTAGAGATAAAGATGAAGACCCCCAAGATAGTGATTTTCACAGTGTTCACAGGCATAGGCCCAAAGGTAACTATTGTGAGGATGACTCTGGAGCAGGCAATGCTTTCTTCTGTTGTGAATAGGGTCTCTATGAATTGGAACAGATTGAACAGCACCTAACAATAGCAACAGTAATGTATTGGAATTCAAAACATGAATCTTGTACCATGATTGCTGAGAAACAATCCAGGAATGATGCCTTCTTTAAGAGATACTTTATGTTTATTAAGGTCCTAGAGAACTTGATGCTTCTTAGTGAAAATTAGAGGTTTTTTTATATCTTGAGGTACCACAGAAGAAAGGCCTCGTAATAATTTCCAAAAAATCTGTTTTGAGAAACTATCAGGAACTCAGTTCTTCTCTGACCTTCATGGAGTACTGTGATTCAAATTACCCTTTAATCTACTAATAATACAAGGATGTTTCAAAAAGTTCACAGAAAATTTCCAATATATTTTAATTCTGTTTTCCCACAAATTTTTAGAATTTCCTTCATATGCGTCAGAATCAACTTGATGGCAGAACAATTAGGTTATTTTTATTTTGTGGGGGAAAGGGATTATTTATGTAAGCTGCTTTGTACTTATTATCATAACACATATAAGTAGTATACACACTGGACTGCTAACCACAAAGTTGGTGTTTCAAACGTACCAGCAGGTCCTCAGAAACATTATAAAGGGTCATGATGTGTGAGAACCAATTCAAGAGCATTTAATAACTACAGCAACACACCTAGACATTTACCTAATTATAAAAATTCAACTAAAAACAACTTTATTGCAGTTTAAGAGTTAATATTAACAAGAGAGTTTATACTCATTTCTGCAAATTACAGCTGACTTTCAATATGTACTATATCAAACAACCTTTTAAAAAAAAAAAAAATGTATTTTTAGTTGAAAAAAGGAATTACACCCTCGGTTATAAATATCCTGAAAATTACATAATTTATAAGTAGATATTGACTTTTTGAAATGAACATCAGAATTTATTGATTGTAGTGTTTATCTTCATCCTAGCAATAAGAAATAATGAGTCTTGATATCTATTTCTGTAAATGCATCATTATGCATTTCTAGGAAATGTAAGGAACATTAGTGCTACCGTTTTTTGAGTTGCTTTGATGTTTTAAAGATTTAGCCTAAGTGTTTTGTTCCAAAGCTTGTTGTTGTAGTTAGGTACTATCAAGTCAGTATCAACCCATAGCAACCTTATGCACAGCAAAATGAAACACTGCATGATCCTGGGCCAACCTCACTACTGTTCACATGCTTGAGTTCATTGATGCTGCCACTTGGCTAATCCATCTCACTGGGGGGGCCCCCCTTTTTTTCTCTGACACTCCACCTTAGCAAACATGATATCCTTCTCCAGCAACTGGTCCCTCCTGACAATATGTCCGAAGTATGAGAGATGAAGTTTGGCCATCTTGGCCTCTAAGGAACACTCTGGCTGCACTTCTTCCAAAATGGATCTATTGGTTCTTTTGGCAGTCCATGGTACTTTCAATATTCTCCTCCAACACCATAACTTAAAGGCATCAATTATTCTACAGTCTTCCTTATTTACTGTCCAGCTTTCATATGCATATGAGGTTACTGAAAATACCATGGCTTGGGTCAGAACACCTTAGTCCTCAAGCTGACATCTTTGCTCTTCAGCACTTTAAAAAGTTCTTGTGCAGCAGATTTGCCTAATGCAATAATACATCATTTAATTTCTTGACTGCTGTTTCCATGAGTGTTGAAAATTGAGACTACTTAAATTTTCTTAGTCAAGCTAAAATGTCTACTACATAATGTCAAGAGATTACAACAATATGTTGTTTTTGTTGTTGTTAGGTGCCGTCGAATCGGTACCAACTGATAGCAACCTTATGCACAGCAGAACGAAACACTGACCGATCCTGGGCCAACCTCACTATTGTTGCTATGCTTGAGCCCTTTGAAGCTGCCACTTTTCCAATCCATCTCACTGGGGAGTTTTGCTCTTTTTCTCTGAACCTCCACCTTACCAAACATGATATCTTTCTCCAGTTACTGGTCCCTCCTGACAATATATCTGAAGTATGAGAGATGAAGTTTGGCCATCTAGGCCTCCAAGGAGCACTCTGGCTGCACTTCTTCCAACACAGATTTGTTTTTTTTTCTTTTGGTAGCCCATGCCACTTTCAATATTCTCCTCCAACACCATAACCCAAAGCATCCATTCTTTTATGATCTTCCTTATTTACTGTCCAACTTTCCCATGCATATGAGGTTATTGAAAATACCATGGCTTGGATCAGGTGGGGAACAATGATCAGCTGTCCAAATGAAAGACTTATAGATAACTATATATCTATGTAATTGGGAAATAACTTTTAATAACATGAATTATAATAATGATTATAGGTCAGTAAATTATTTAATGTCTCTTCTATAATTTTGTTATTAAGTGCCATGGAGTGGATTCTGACTCATTACGACCTTGTAATGAAGGGTAGGGAATGTCTGGACCCACTATTTAGTCTAGTCCTGCCAAGGCAATCACAGTTCCATGCATCACATTAAGGGTGAGTTAATTGAATATTTGACCAAATATAGAAGGCTGATTTTTAATTTGACAATTGTGTATAGTCTGTGAATGATGTTATAACTTTTGGCAGGTAAAAGATTCCTTGCTCTTGTATAAGGCTTCCAAGTATTATCTTTATAAACTCCTACAATATTAATTTTCCTGATGAATCCTGAAAAGAGAAGGTGGGGTAGGATGCTGATGGCTTATATTATTCAGTTGTGAAGATCATTAATGCTAACTGTGACTGGTAAATTTTATCATCCTTCTGCGTATAAAATGATCCATTTCAGAAGCTGAAGGTGGGGAAAACTTACTATCAACATGGAATAACCAAGAGTGAAGTGCATCCTTGGTCCCTGTGATCCAAGTATATTGACCCTTCTCAATCCAGGGACAGAATCCATGACAGCATAGAAGCAGTACAAGAAGAGTAGAGGAATTGCAGAGACAAAATCAAGAGTCATAGGTATAGCAGTGGAATTTCCGGTCCATAGAACAGGTAGAGCTGAGTGACTTTGTACAGGAGACTTGCTTATGAATGAGGTGCCTGCAGACACTTAGTTTGGGAATTGCATTTGCTAAACAGCAGAGCTAGAGCTGAGTACCCTCAGGCTGAGGTTTACAGTGCAATGGTGTACGTTAGGAACACTGATGAGCAGCTCTAAAAGAGCTTTGTAACATTGCCTGGACAGAAAAAGGCTTGCTTGTGAACATGACTGAGGAGAGGTCTTCTTGACTGGAAGAACTTTCATGAATATCTCTGACATAGAATTGAAACTTGTTAACATCCCTAATAAATCCATAATTATGAGTATGGTATTTGAACTCTCTGTTGCCTTTGCTATAAATTATCAAACCTGCATGAAAAACACAGAGTATGATAGGAGCAATGGTGGATGCCATCTTTTTCCATAGTTGTGGGGTTCATTTTAATGGGTTTAGACTCATGAAAGCATGAGGATTTGTCAGAGAAAGAATAAGGGGTTTGGGAATTAGAATTTTTGATTCCTAGTTGGTTACTTTAGTTATTGGTATTTGTAATAGTGAGGTTGGCCCAGGATCGGGCAGTGTTTCGTTCTGCTGTGCATAAGGTCACTATGAGTCAGTACAAACTCGATGGCATCTAACAACAACAACAATGGGAATGAATATTAGAGATAAGATTCTGCAGTTATGGGGAGAAGAGCTGCTACAAGAGTCACATGGGGCAAAACAGGATGGTTAAACAAGATTACTGATGGGGTCCTGGGCCTAACTGATTCACCCAGCCAGCTGGAGGCTCAATGCTTTATACACAGGTGTAATCAAAACGATTACTAGTGATCTTGAGTTAAGAGAGTTTGTAATCTTGCCTTCCATCTGTATTTGATTGGATATGCTGAAAAGTGGAGTTTGGTATTGCTTGGAATAAACAGGTTTTAAGTCTTTGTATATTAAGGGGCTTAGATGGAAATTGGAGTCCCATACAGAACTTCTGAGAGAACAGGAGATTTAAATTTAAAGGAAAGAACTATAGACAAAAAAAAAAATGTCAGTTTGACGTTTATAAATTTTGGCAAGCTTTTTGACATTTGATGCATCAAGACAGAAAAAGTCTGTGTCCAGCAGAGCAAACTCTGTTCTAGGATTGAAAATTAGAAGAAGCTGATGAGAAGACAGTTTAATATGTTCATTGGTGACCACCTGGATCCCCTTGATGTAAATTCAGTGGTAGATATTTATAAGTATATTCTGAGATATCTGAACAAATTCATCGACCTTCAATTTCAATACAGTGAGTTTAGATTAGAAATAGAATTTCGTGCATATTCTATATAAAGGTAGTTTTTGTTGCTTGATCAGTAAAAGAGTTATGATAGGCAACAACATAAAGATTAAAAGAAACCCCAATATGATCGCTACAAAATGCAAGAGAAGGCTAACAGAGGATGAAGACAAGAAGCCAGTTTTATGAAAAAGTCATGAGAGTGTGATGTAATAGAATTGTTTCAAGAAAGAGGGTAAACAAAGTCAGTGAAATGCTGAGGTACTAATTAAGGAGCTATTGACCACTGGCATTTAAGAGGAGGAAATCAATGGAAATGTTAGCAATTCCATTTCAGAGGCCTGATTAGGGAAGAAAATGATAGTACTGTGTTAAAAGAAAGGTAGGCGAGGAAATGGTGCCTGCCATATATATCCATTTCATGAATAGATTTAGATTGAAAGGTTGTTGTTGTTGTTGTTGTTGTCATGTGCCAT
>NW_006409088.1:135572-140749 GCF_000296735.1 Chrysochloris asiatica
TTTGCTTTTTTATTTTGAATATTGAACATGTTCAGTAGAAATGGAAAATTGATAAAAAATGCAATAGTTATAGTTTATAAAATTACATTTAATTTGTGGTATGCCATAGGCCATATGTTTTTCTACAGAGATATAATAAAGTGGAAAGATTTTTATTTAAAATAAAAGCAGCAAAAGGGAAGTGGTGCTTTAGAACTAAAGTACCTCTGAAAGAAGTCAAATAATGCAAAGACTGTTGCAATCATTTCTATAGTTAGACTTTGGGACATAATGCATGTTTTACTTCTCCAGTGCTGCTATGATAACAATACCACAAGTGGATTGCTTTAACAAGCAGAATTTTAATGTCTCAACATTTGGATGCTAAAAGTCTGAATTCAGAGTTCTGGCTCAAGGAAAAGACAGTCTCTATTTATTGGCTCTGGATGAAGTTACTTGTTTCTTCAGCCTACATTCCTTGGCTCCTTGCTGATCGTCATGTGTCACAGCATCTGTCTTCTCCCATGTCTACTTGCTCATTTCTGTGTTTAACCTCTTTTATACTGTAAAAAGTTGATTTAAGACACACCCTAAACTAATACTGTCTCATTAACATACAAAATGCAAATCCATTCACAAATGCGATTATGACTATAAATACCAGTATTAGGGTTTACAATACATATGAGCCAGCTTGAAAAAGTTCATGAAAAGAATGAATAAAAAATAACTGAATTTTATTATGTGCTGTTTGAAGCGCCCTGGTATTTTGAGAGGACACAATTCAATCTATAACTATGTGTACTAATGACAAACCCCAACCAAACCAACTGATTTTGAACCAATACTGACTCATAGTGTTTCTGAAACTGTAAATCTTTTTGGGAACAGACAGCCTCATCTTTTTCCCAAGGAACAACTGGTGGGTTTGAACTACTAAACTTTCATTTAAGAAACCAATACCTAACACACAGTGCCACTGAGGAAACTGATGTGACAAATTTAAAAAGGCAGAAATAATTTCAACTGTTATGAGATTTTATCTGGAAACTGATGAAGCATAACATAAAAAAAAAAAAAAAAGATATATTTTAAGAATATAATAATTCATGTCCAAAAGTCAGTGAAAAAATAATTTATTGGGTGTATGAAGTTTTACTTCATAAATATATTAATTGAATCAAGATTTCATGATCACTGTCACTATGGCAAACCTGAGTAAAGTTATAAAGTTTGTTAATGAATTCTACATTACTAAGTCTAGAAAAAAAGTTTTCCATTCTCATTTTTGCCTGACAGTAGCATTTGGTACAGTTGATCACTTCTTTCTTGAAACAATTTCACTGTTTAATTATAGAAGATCTTACACTTCAAATTTCCCTAAACTTACTGTCCTCTAGTTTTTATTTAACTTTACTGATTCCTTGATAAGAAAATCTGAGGTCAGTTCTTGAATAGCTCTATTTAATTAATTTCTTGGGTTATCTTTCAATTATATATAATATAATGTCAATAGGCTTGAAAGTTCTATAATTAATCTCTAGCCTAAACCATGAGCATATGTTTTAAAACTATTTTACTTCTTTGTTTGGATATAAAACAAGTTTCTCAAAATGTATATACCCAAATTATTTCTTAATTGACGTCACTCAATAATAACCTTCAATTTTTGTAAGCTTTTAAATGTAACCAATTGAGGACACCATTATTTTTGTAATTCAGATCATAATCTTGAAGTTATTAGTTACCTTTATTTCTGTTACAGCTCACTTCTACCATTAGCATATTTTGTTAGTAATACATTCAGAAAAAGTTGCATATCTGCTCACTTTTGACTATTGCAACATGATGTCCCTCTTATTTCTCTTGCCCTTCTTCTTCAGACTTACACATTCTTATGGTTCTGTAGGATAAGCCCTGGACTGTGAACCACAAGTTTGGCAGTCAAACCCATCAGATGCTCTTTGGAAACACTCTATGTGGTCACTTTGAGTCAAAAACAACTGGACTGCAATTAGCACCAACATTCTCTTATTGGACTCTTATAA
Organism: Chrysochloris asiatica; assembly: GCF_000296735.1. Taxonomy (NCBI): domain Eukaryota; kingdom Metazoa; phylum Chordata; class Mammalia; order Afrosoricida; family Chrysochloridae; genus Chrysochloris; species Chrysochloris asiatica. The sequence continues at coordinate 137,600 of NW_006409088.1, forward strand.
ATATGCCCTTACCTAAGCATTTTGCACTTGATTACTCTTCTTCCTGGCATACTCTTCCTTACCAATATGCATGGCTTGGTTAGTCTTTTTTATCTAAATAAATTTCACATTTTAAAATAAAGTTTTTTTCTGAACGTCAGTGTGAAAAAAAACTTGTGGTTTTCCCTGTGCTTTCTATATAACATGGCCATGTTTCATTTTGAACTATCTTGTTATTGTTGTTAAGTGTCATCAAGTTGGTTCCAACCCATTGTTGTTAAATTGTTGTTAGGTATTATTGAGTCTATATTGACTCATATTGACCTTACGCACAGCTTAACGAAACACTGTCCGATCCTGGGCTAACCTCACTATTGTTGCCATGCTTGAGCCCATTGAAGCTGTCACTTTACCAATCCATCTCACTGGACGTGGGGGGATGGGTTCTTTCTTGCTAAACATGATATACTTCTCCAGCAATTGTTCCCTCCTGACAATATGTCCAAAGTATGAGAGACAAAGTTTGGCCATCTTAGCCTCCAAGGAGCACTCTGTCTTTACTTCTTCCAATACAGATCTGTTGGTTCTTTTGGCAGTCTATGGCACTTTCAATATTCTCCTCTAACAACATAACTCAAAAGCATCAATTCTTCTACAATCTTCCTTATTCACTGCCCAGCTTTCACATGCATATGAGGTTATTGACAATATCCTGGCTTGGGTTAGGCACACCTTGGTCTTCAAGCTGACATCTTTGCTCTTCAACACCAATCCATAGCGACATTGTATAAAGTTTCCAAGGAGTGACTGGTGAGCTTGAACTGCTAAACTTGCTGTCTAAACTGACTATAGTCCAGCACATTAACTGACAGGGCCACACCAGAACTATAATAGTATACCATAAACAGACTATATATTATGATACTATTTTATTTCTATATCAGTCCACTTCAACTAGAGCAAGTAAAAAAAATTTCCATAGTAAGGAAATTTTCTTTAACCTGTATTTCCAACATTTTAGCTAATAGGTGTGTGTGAATAATTTTCACATTAAATGTGGATATATTGCTTGATAAACCAATTTTTAACAACTCTTAATGGACTCAGCTAAATTTTTTATTTAGATTGTCCTGGTGGTCATGGTTTGCTATGAAGTCAGTTCTAATTCTTATCGACCTTGTGTAGGGTTTCTGAGGCTATAAACCTTTACTGGAGGAGAAAGCCTCTTCTTTCTTATGTGGAACACTGGTAGTTTTGAACTGCAGACCTTGTGGTTAGGAGCCTGACTCATAACTCATAAGTCAAATATGACAAGTATTTATAAGAAGTATTAGTATGACATTGTAGGATAAGTGCAGGACCTCAAGCCTAGTTTGAACCACAAGGTAAATGATTCATACTCATCAGCTGCTCCTTTGAATCCATATCCCCAGTCAAAACTGACTCGATGGTACTAAAAAACAATAACAATTCATAAGGAGAATGAATATTCTGGAACACTGAATTGTGCTTATGAGGAATTTATACATAGAACAAAGAGAGTCATTCAGATAGAACAAAAAATGGATTAAAATCAGGAAACATGTGTGCCAGCATTGTATATTTTCACAATATTTATCCAACTTGTGGAGTACCATATACCTCTGTGAGTTAATGTGCTGGGCTGCAAAATTGGTTTGAACTGCAATTTCAGTGCTTCAAGCTCACCAGGTGTGCCTCAGAAACCCTATACAGGGTCACAATGGGCTGGAACTGACTGGACGACGCTTAACAATAACATTCAATCTGTATGATAAGCAAATAATCTAACAAACCGGATTATATGAAGAAGAAAGTGGCATCAGGATTGGAAGAAGGTAAATTAGCAAGCTGTGATATGCAAATGATATTTGCTTCTGACTGCAAAGAAGACTTAAAATATTTACTGATGAAGATCAAATACCACAGTCTTCACTATGGCTTGCAACTCAATGTAAAGGAAATAAAATTTCTCACCAGTGGAACAGTAAATAACAATTATAACGTATATATAGGGAAAGAAAAATGTAGAAGAGAGCTAGAGATTTCATTTTATGCTATGTATATTTTTACTTGAAGAATCTGTTAAAATCTTTTTGAAAGGAGAAAAGGATGAATAAACAAAAGATATACATATATTCTAAATATATTAATTTTATGTAGTTAAACAATATACATTTTTTTCATTGCATCATTTTTCTAAACTTGTTTGATTAGCCATTTAATCACATTGCTTATGAATCTTATTTACTGCAACACATTTTATTAAATAATTTAATGATTCAACTGGATTGATGCAAATGAGATCTTTCTTTCTATAACTCTTGAGCCTAACTTCAGATGTTCTAATTTTTTATATTACAATTCTGACTCAATAACATCATACCTTATGTCCAAAAGGAAGCCACAGCTGTGCATCTATCTTCTGGCATATGGTTAATATTTTATTGCTTTGCTAGCTATCATTCCACCAATCATCTGTCCGTTTGTTATAGTGTGGTGGCTTCCATGTTGCTGTGATTCTAAAAGCTATGTCACAGGTATTTTAAATACCAACAGGATCACCTATGATGGATAGGTTTCAGCTGACCTTCCACAGGAAGACACACTAGGAAGAAGGAGAGATGGATATCTTCCTAATATTACTCACTGAAAATCTTATAAATAACAACGGAGCACTGTCAACACCAGAATATTGAATACTGAGACATGAGTAAAAGCACCAGAACATTGTCAGATTCAGTGCCAGAAGATGAGACCCTCATGTTGGAAGGCACTCAAAATATGAATGCAAAAAGCTGTCTCCAAAAAAGGAGAACTGACAGTGTTCATGAAAATGGAGTACAGCCTTCAATACCTTCATTTGCTGATGGGGCACAACTCAAAATGCAGGGAAACAGCTGTAAACTCCCAATAATATCTGGAACATGGAATGTAAGAAATATGAATCTAGGAAACTTGGAAATTGTCAAAGATGAAATGGAGCACAAAAACATTGATATCCTAGACATTAGTGAGCTAAAATAGACTGACATTGGCCATTTTGAATCTGACAATCCCACAGTTGACTATGCAGTGAATGATAAAAGTCTCTTGGTCTGTGTATAGATTCTTCATGAGTGTTCCAGAATATTCATATTTTGCAATGTTATT
>NW_006409088.1:143859-147454 GCF_000296735.1 Chrysochloris asiatica
CTTTACTAAGCATGATGTCCTTCTTCAGGTTCTGGTCCCTCCTATTAAAATGTCGGAAATATGAGAGATGATGTCTCACCATCCTAACTTCTAATAGCTTAACATATATATAAGTGCCATCAAGTCAGTTCTGATGCATAGTGCCATGTATGGGTTTTTGAATGAGAGACAGGTAGGTTTAAATCACTGACCTTTAGATTAGCAGTCCAGTGCTTATCCTACATCACCATACAAGGACTTCATATGTATTCGAAATTGCCACACCAAAGCTCCACATATATATGGAGAGAGAACTAGTCTGGTGTTATAGGGTAAGTAATGGAATTCTAACTGCAAGTTTGGCAGTGCAAATACACCAGCCACTCTGGGAGAAAGATGAGGCTTTCTGCTTGTATAAAGATTTATAGTCTCAAAAATCTTATACAGTGTCACCATGAGTCAAAATTATGCCAAAGGTATAGATTATCATTTTTGGTTTGGTCATATATGTATACACAAACAGAGAAAGAAATAGAGAATATTCTAGAAACATGTATTTGAATATGTAGTTTAAATTTTCAGTTATAATGTAACCAGACTAAAGTTTGAAAAAAAAACATGAAATGAGATTAAATTAGAAATGAAATTTTATTATAACCATATCAAAATTGCAGACATGGAATTGATTCTGAGTCATAATAAACTTATAAGACAAAGTAGAACTCCCTCATATTGTTTCTAAGTTAACCTTTATGGAAACAGATAGGCCCATCTGTCTCCAACACAGAGGCTAATACGTTCAAACTGCTGATTTTGTGGTTAGAAGCTGAATGTTTAACTACTATACCAGCAGATTACATCAGTTTATTATAATAGTATCAAAACCACTCTGTTCATTTCAGAGGAAATTCCAATGGTTGAACCAGGAATTCATTAAGTGGTTCTTTCTATTTTATGATATCATTTGCTTTAAATTAAGGCTGATAATTCATAATTACTGCCCTTTCATTATATTTCTATACTACAAAAATGAAGTTATATTTTTATAGCTTATTATTTCTACAGAAATATACTTTATTACAGTTTTATCTAGGAACATAAAAGTCCATTGTTTTAAAGCTCTTCCCTCTATATAGTTCTCACAATCAACATTATATCATGATCACTTTATTTATTCAAGTAATAATTGATAAAGTTTATCCCTATTGTCATGATTCAGATTTTAAACATTTAGGGAATATGGAAAAAAAAATGTCAAGGACAGAAAGACACAGTTTCATCTTTAAGTACATATTTTTTTCACAAACAATTTTCAAGAACAATTCTGATGGAGTTATCAACAACTTAAAAATATTATGAATAAAGTTGTTCCATAAAGAATGGCAAAATAGATACTGCATTGATCGTAGTAAATAGATACTGCATTGATCGTAGTTTAATATATTTATTCAGAGAAATCCTTCCAGGTGAAGTCGCATTTTATATTGGTCAAGAAGAATCTACTCGCCTTTTGCCTGGAGTGGTGGGGTACCAGCTATATGTTCTCCAGCCCTTTCAGAAAACATGAGGTAGTTCCTTTGGCCACATACATGTGAATCAACAGGAAAGATGATATTGTGGACATCCAGAAAATGGGCTCAGTTCAAAAAGGCATGCCCCACAAATGTTACAAGAGCAAACCTAGAAGAGTCTACAGTGTGATCCAGTAAGCTATTGACATTGTTGTGAACAAGCAAATCAAGGGCAAGATTCTTGCCAAGAGAATTCACATGCACACTGAGCATATTAAGCACTCTAAGAGCTGAGATATATTTCTGAAGCTAGTGAAGGAAAATGACCAGGAAAAGAAGAAAGCTAAAGAGAAAAGTACCTGGGTTCAACTAAACATCATGCTGTTCCCCTCAGAGAGGTGCATTTGTGAGAACCAATGAAAAGGGGCCTGAGTTGCTAGAATCAATTCCCTATGAATTAATGGCATAACGGGGGTAAAATAAAGATGTTTGAGGTGTACAAATGTCAGGTCTTTGGTTGTAATTGTGTGAAAGTGTGATGTCCACTCCCCAAATATGGTATTTAAAGCACATTTTAATCCCCAATTCACTTGATAATAAATGCTTTTAGTATTGAAAAAAAAAAAAGGAATCCACTCATGAATTCAGATTATTATTATTATTTATAATATCACAAATGCTTTCTCTTTCAATTTATATTTTAACTTTGGATTTTTGAAGAACAGGAACCTTAGACTAATTATTATGAAATATTATATTCAAGCAAATACTAAAGAACATAATACTGTAGTCACTTTTTTTCTTAGATCTTCTATAAAAGAACGATAAAGAGAAGTAATTACTAGGGAGTTGAATAATAGCCTTGTCAAACTAAACAAGGGTAATGAAGATACTCACAAAATTGTGTTTCCATATGCATTATTTATATAAAAAATGAAGATGAAGTTCTTACATGTGTCTTCTGCTTAACACATGAAACAGAATATACTGTAACATCTTCATTTTGAGTCTTATGTAGATGCATATCTGCATCATTGTCTACAATATATATTTTGTGTATGAAAGAATAAGAAACTTCTTGGAATTTATAATTTTTTTCAGAAAGTAAACTTTAAAATAGAATATATATATTACAATCTCATTATGGAATTGAGCAACAGCATTACTAACTAACCGCTCTAAATTATCTGAAAAGAACAACCAAATAGCATATATCTGTTACTAGTAGGTCATTTATCATATTTTCCTTTTCATTTTATGATGTAGATGAAGTGGTTTGATATGAAAGGGCAAGATGAAACTGGATGAAACAACCCATTATTCTAGAATTAGTCTACAGGAGGTTTGAGGCAATGCCTGGGGAAATATTCTGAAAGAGCTGAGTGGGCATTACAGAAGGATCATTTTAAAGCTATCAGATAGATAGAGATCTGAATTTTTTTTGATGCTGGAGTTATTTTGTGTAAGGTGTTGTAGGATAAACACTGCAATGTTATCTACAAGGTGGTTTGTTCAACCCACCACTAGTTCTGCTGGAGAAAGGTGAGGATGTCTGTTCCTATTAAGATTTACAGTATACCCTTGAGTCAGTTCCTATTGCTAGCAACCCTGTACAGGATTTCTGATGCTACATATCTCTACAAGAGCAAAACACCTCACCTTTTTCCCATGGAATGGTTGGTAGATTCCAGCTTCAGACCTTGCTGTTAACAGCCCAGCTCATTTCTCACTACCCAATCAAGACTCCTTGATTTATTGCCTTGGAGAGCTTAGTCTCAGATAACCTGGAATCTACTGGATGACAATGGGAGATATGCAAAATAACTATGTAGCACTACATTTCACTTCTTCTTGTATATTTTTATTTTTTTTTGTAACATAAAAATAAATAATTCATAACTATACTATTTCTCATGGTTAAACACTATGATTTAACTATGAGGTATATTTTAAGTGTCCACACTCTAATTATATAGATTTGGAGGATCTTATTTTTCTTTCCCTAAACTAGACTTTCAAATATCCTTTCATGAGCATTATAATTGATACTTGGGAAATAAATGTAATTCCAACTATGTAACTTTGACCTTTGCCTTCTTTCTTGT
>NW_006409088.1:148464-149085 GCF_000296735.1 Chrysochloris asiatica
GGAATAGTTTAAAGGTTTGAAGGCCTATAGCCTGTGGAATTTGGAGCTGAAGTAAAAAATCGCATACTTTTGAATCTGCCGGCTGGGCTCAGAGGCCTGACCTGACATCCTGGGTGAGACCAAGAGGCGGGACAAAATAGGGGCTGCAGCGATGCTGCAGAAACACACCACGGGAACCTTGAGGGAAAAAAGGTGCACAATATACTTTGGCAATATTTCATGGTTCTGATTTTATTTTATTTTTTTTTTTGGTGTCGGGTAATTGGTGCGCTCACTGTTTGCCCACCTCCATTTGGGTGAATAGAGGTAGGGGCTTAGCCGAGTGGCCAAGACCCACCCTCACCACTGGTGGTTTCTTCTGCCAGGAACCCGCACACTCAGCCCAGGCTGAGACGCAGATGTGCATCCTAATTGATCTGCTTTTTTTCACTGGTTTCAGAGGGGTCCCGGTGTAGCACTGTGGATTAAGGAGCCACACTGCAAAGCCTTTTGAACTGCAAGGTTGGTGGTTCAAGCTCACCATCCGCTCCTCGGAAACCCTATACAGGGTCACTATGGACAGTTGGTGGTTTCTTCTGCCAGTAACCCACACACTCAGCCCAAGCTGAGACATGGATGTTC
>NW_006409088.1:156995-159051 GCF_000296735.1 Chrysochloris asiatica
AAAAAAAAAAAAAGATTGATGTTGTCAAAGACTTCATTTTACTAGGATCAACCATCAACACTTATGGAAGAAGCAGCCAAGAAATCAATGAAGTATTCCACTGGGTAAATCTACACAAGACCTCTTTAAAGTGCTGAAGAGCAAAGATGTCAGTTTGAGGACTAAGGTGCACCTGTTCCAAGTCAAGGTATTTTCAATAACCTCATGTGCATGTGAAAGATGAACAATGAATACAAAATACCGTAAAGGATTTGATGCATTTTGGTTATGTTGTTGGAGGAGAATATTAAAAGTACCATTGCCCACAAAAGAACAAACAAATCTTTGTTAGACGAAGTTCAACCTGAATGCTCCTTGGAAAACAGAATGATGGTACTTTGGCCCTCATATTTCTGACATATTATCAGGAGGTACCAGTCCCTTGAGAAGGACATCATACTTGGTAAGGTGAAATAGAGGAAGATCCCCAACAAGATTGATTAGCACAATGGCATTATCAATGGACTGAAGAATCACAGTCCTTATGAGGTTTTCACAAGACAGGGTAGTGTTTCATTCTGTTGTGCATAATGTTACTATAAATCAATACCAACTTCACAACACCTAACAACAACAACATAATTAATATAACTTTCAAATAATTATTTGCTGAAAATAATTAAACAGTTTGAGTAGTCTGTTGGCAGGGAACTGCCACAAATTCAAGCTGGATTCCAAAATGGATATGGAATAAATATGTCAGGCTGATTTTGGATGGATTTTGACTGAAAGCAGAAATCAATATATTTTTTAAAATTTATAATGAACTTTCTATGCTTTATGGACTATGCAAAAACATCTGACTGTGTGAATAATTTGTAGGTTTAATTGAGAAGAATGGAAATTATATATCACTTCACTGTACTCAAATCATTCTGAAAGCAGTATGGCACGTCTTTAGAAAGTTACAAATAGAAATACAATATTACCCAGCAATCCTTCTTCTTGGGATATAGCCACAAGAAATAAGAGCCAGGATGTAAGTATAGTTATGCACATCCATATTCATCACAGTACTATTCACAATAGATATTCACAATAGAAAACAGATGGAGGCAGCCTAAATGACCACCAGTGGATAAACAAACTTTGGTACATACACACAATGGTATTCTAACCACTGTTGAAATTATGAATCTGTGAAACACCTCATAACATGGATGAACCTGGAGCACATTATGCTGAGTGAATTAACTCAATCACAAATCCTATACAGGGTCACTATGGGTCAGAACAGACTTGACAGCACTTAGCAACTATATGTTCAAAAATATATGAGTTTGAAAGAGGGTGTTTGTACATGGGAAACCTCAGGGAGGAAGCAGAACAACTGTTGTTGCATGGAAGGGATTGTAATCATTAAGATGAAACAAAGTGCATAATTTGTTGAATGTAAAACTGATGAGTTTGTCTCTAAACCTTCACAAAAAGAAGCTCATTTCACCATAGAGGGTTAAGAGGAGGATATATTAAATTTAGGGATTATATTAGGTATAAAAATTTGGCAGTATGAATCAGCAAACTATTTGGCAAAAATACTGATTTAGTCTATCTAGAGCAAATATATATACTCATACATATTTTATATTGTGGTAAGTGTATGTAACATTTACCATTTCAACATTTTTATTCATATAATTTAATGACACAAGTTACATTCATAGTATCATATAGCTATCAACATTGCCTGTTTGCATCTTTTCCCTTTTTACCCTTACCAGAAACTCATTGCTCTCTAAACAATGATTCTTCCTCATCTTTCCCTCTCATCCCTGGTGATCACTAATAAACAATGGCTTATAACTATTTGCGTATTTTAGATATTTCATATTAGTAAGATACTTGTCTTTTTCTTATTGAACTTATTTCACACAATGTTTTCAAGGTTCATTCATGTTATAGTATATATCATAATTTAATTTTACTTCAAAACAAAATATTATGCAATTTTATGTGTCACATTTGGTTTATTCTATTCCTTTGTTGATGGACACTTAGGTTGTTTTACATTTTACAT
>NW_006409088.1:159481-160604 GCF_000296735.1 Chrysochloris asiatica
TATCGAAGGCTGTGCTCTTTAATCTTCATAAGTAAATATTTCAAGTCCTCTTCACTTTCAGCGATCAAGGTTGTATCATCTGCATATCGCAGGTTGGTGGTTCAAGCTCAACAGCTACTCCTCAGGAACTATACAGGGCCTCTATGTGTCACAATGAACTTGACAGCACTTAACAAGAACAACCAGAAATGGATGGGGATTTTTAAATTTATTCATCTTCTACTTTTTTTCTTTTTAGTGGCTGTTGTTATTTTAATCTCAACCATTTTGGTGGGGGTGAAGTGATATTTCAATGTGGATTTGATTTAAATTTTCTTAATGACATTGTGGATGTCAGATGGATCTTTACTGATAGCAAATAATACCAAAACAGTATTTGCTTTATTTACTGTGTAAAGGCATTTAACTCTGTAGATCACAATGAACTACAGAGATATTTAAAAGAATGGGGTTTCCAGAACTAGGAATTGAAACAAACTTGACAGTACAAAAGAGCAACATGACAATTCTCTGCTTAATTTCTTATAAATCTCCAAACTGTTTTCATTGTGTTTATGCAGAATGTGTACATAAACCAAGAGACAGTCACTGGAACAGAACAAAGGATATTGCATGGTTTAAAATCAGGAAAAGTGTGCATAAGCAGTGTCTTTATATCATAATTACTAAACAGCATGCTGAGCAAATAATCTAAGAAGATGAAGTATATGAAAAACATTGAAACAGGCTTAGAAAAAGAATATTTAACAATCTATGATATGTAGATGACACAAACTTGCTTGGTAAGCATGCAATTCTTAAAGCACATACTGATGAAGCTCTACGACTACAGCCTTTATTGTAGATTAAAATTCAATGTGAGCAAAACAAACTCCTCAAACGGTACCAATAAACATCAAGGGTAAATAGAAGAAATATTGACATTGTCAAGTACAATCGATGCTCATTGAAACAGCAGTCAAGAATACAAATGTTGTATTGTGTTACACGAACCAGCTGTGAAACGCATTTACACAATGTTAAAGAGCAAAGATTTCATTTTGAGGACCAAGTTGCACTTCACTGTAGCCACTGTATTTTTACTTACCCAATTTGTATGTGGATCAAGAGGCAGTTGTTCGAA
>NW_006409088.1:161039-161764 GCF_000296735.1 Chrysochloris asiatica
TCCTCACCACTGGACCAATCAACAACATTCTTATCAATGGAGAAAAGATTAAAGTTGTTAAATAATTCGTTCTTCTTGGATCACCTATGAACACTTAGGGAAGCAGCAGTCAGAAATCAAACAAAGTATTGCATTAGGCAAATCTGCAGTTGGAAAAGTGGAGGGTGAGAGAAGAGGAGAAAGACCCTCAATGAGATGGATTGACACAGTGTCCACAATAATGGGCTCAAATATAAAAATTCTGAGAAAGGCACAGGACCTTGTAGTGTTTCCTTTTGTTATGCAGAGTGTCTTTATGAGACAGAAAGATTGCCAAAGTACCTAACAAGAACAATAATAACATATGCATTGGAATTACATTTTCACTTTAATTATTGGGTTCATTCTTTTAATACAATGGGGATTTGGAGGTATTTGCAAAAAAAGTAAATTTGAATATGTGCAAACTACTTTTTGAATTTTATTTTCAAATATATTAAAGTGACATATGAAATGAACTATTTTATCTCAACCAGGTATCAAACCAAGTGCACATTTGAATGATTTGACATTCTGGATTCTACTATATTTTATTTTCAAATTTGTCTATATGGGAAGGGAAGGGAATAATGACCAGCACCCACAGTCTTAAGTAGCTCATTCTAAAGGAACAAGTTTTAAGGCTAAAGCAAAGGGAAGAAATGAGGAGGTACCAGAACTGAACAGAAAATTTCAAACATCAGCTC
>NW_006409088.1:162877-167451 GCF_000296735.1 Chrysochloris asiatica
CACTGGACCAGTAAATAACATTCTTATCAACAGAGAAAAGATTGAAGTTGTGAATCACTTCGTTCTTCATGGATCAATGATCAACACTCAGGGAAGCAGCAGTCAAGAGATCATACAACGTATTGCATTAAGAAAATTTGCTGCACAAGACCTTTTTAAAGTGTTGAAGAGCAAAGATGTCAGCTTGAGGACTAAGGTTCGCCTGACCCAAGACATGGTATTTTCAATAACCTCATATGCATGCCAAAGCTGGACAGTAAATTAGGAAGGCCGTAGAAGAATTCATTCTTTTGAGTTATGGTGTTGGAGGAGAATACTGAACGTGCCATGGGCTGCCAATAGAACCAAAAATCTGTTTTGAAAGAAGTGCAGCCAGAGTGTTCCTTGGAGGCCAAGATGGCCAAACTTCATCTCTCATACTTTGGACCTATTGTAAGGAGGGACCAGTGGCTGGAGAAGGATATCATGTTTGGTAAGCTGGAGGGTCAGAGGAAAAGAGGAAGACCCCTAAGGAGATGTATTAGCCAAGTGGCAGCATCGGTGGACTCAAGCGTGACAACCGTAGTGAGGTTGGCCCAGGTTCAGGCAGTGTTTCGTTTTGCTGTGCATAAGGTCACTATGGGTTGGTACCGACTCGATGGCATCTAACAACAACAAAGGAACAGTTTCTCCCTGGTGTGGTATTTCCCAGTAGGTTATACTTCCTGATAATAGAATGTTAGATAAAAATAATGATCTCCCAGGGTCTGACTTAGAGAAAAATTTGTGCTATACACACTGTTCTTTAAACCTTCCATTCCTTCCCACATAAGGACACTATACTTATTTTGGAACTAGGAAACCACATTTAAGTTCTTATTGTTTCACTGTCTATATACTGGTGCAGCCATTTTGGAATGATCTACTGCATAATTGTACTTGCTTATGACATTATGACATTGTTCAATGATTTGTGTATTCCACTGGGTCACCTGTCTTTGGAATGGGCACAGGTATGGATCTCTTCAATCAGTTATCCAGGTTTCTGTCTTTCAAATATCTTGGCATGCATTAGTGAGAGCCTCAAGTCTTGAATCAGTGTGTTGAAATACTAAATTTATATTCTGTCATTTCCTGAAGCTTAGGTTTTCATCACTGACTTCATTGCAGCTTGGATATCTTCCTTCAGTACCATCAGTTGTTGATCATATGTTACCTAGTGACATGCTTAAATACTGACCATTTATTTTTGGTATAATGACTGTGTGTTTATGTTTCATATTATTTTGTTGCTTTCTGCATCATTCAATATTTTGCCCATTGTTATTGTAAATTGCTATTCAGTTGGTTCCAACTCATAGTGATTCTGTATAGGTTTTCCAAGGACAGCTACTGGGTTTAACCCACGAGGTTTGTGATTATCTAGTGCTTATCCTACAGTACTACACCAGTACTCCATTTTGCCCAGGTTGTTGTTACTGTTATTAAGTGTCATCGCATCAGATCTGATTCATAGCAAACCTGTATTGGGTTTCTGTGGAGCAGTTGGTAGATTGGAACTGCCGACCTTGTGGTTCATAGTCCAGTGCTGACACTATAGCACCACATCATGGAATCCTTCAGTGTTTGAAGTAAAGGCTTAACTTTTCTTCAATTCTTTCAGCTTGAGAATTGCTGAACATGTTGTTCCATAAAGATCTAACTCGAGATCTTTGCAAAAGTCTTGAAATGAAATTCATGAAAACACTTTATTTTGTGTTTTGTTCAGTTGTACTACTTCCTCATTTCTTTTATTCACTTTATCATCTCTTCACTGGAAAGCAAGTTTCAGAATCATGTCTGACATCCATTTTGTTCTTTCTTTCCTGTCTTTTTAATGGCCTTTTGCTTTCTTCTTGTCTGATAATTTTGATGTTAACTCCCAGCTTTTCTGGTCTTCAGTCATTAGTGTCTAATGCATGAAATCTACTCTTGATATGATCTCTAAATTCAGGTGGGATATGTTCAGTTATATTTTGGCCCTTGTGGAATTGTTTGAATGTTCTTTAGCTTCAGTATGAAATTGCATATGAGCTATTGATGGTCTGTACCACAGTAAGTATTGATACTTACTTATCAATAGCCATTTAATATTATATCTGATGAATAATGAACATTGGGTGCAATTTCATCTGAGTTTTATAGTAGGAAACTACAAATATGCCTTTGAGTATATTTCTTTCAGTAAATTAATAAAAAAAGAACATGATAAAAAACAAAGAAGTTACATTGTTTTTTAAATAGATAATATTTAGTTACAAGGTTTTAGATAAAATGGATAAATTGTTACATGAAAAGACATTCTAGCCAAGGCTTATAGACAACTTTGAGGATGGAAATTATGACTCTTTCTAATATGTGTATTTTTAATCTATGCATCAAATTCTGTTTACAATTTCCAATCCTTTATAAACTTTTGCTCATAAATATTTTGTGCTGCTATTCAATGTATCTTACATAAATCAGTTTCTCATTCAGAAAGGAGGTTTGATATCTGCCTGTTCTTTATAAGAATTGAGGAGATAATAAAGGTAATCTATGCAGAGCAAACTGTTTTCTTGTCTTTTTGAGCTTTCACAGTTGTAAAATTAAATTCACTAATATATTTATTTTATTAAATTGAAAGTAAGTGAATTCTTCCAAGGCAATAACACAACATGAAATAGTTTTGGATAGGAATCAAGTAAAGAATAAAAAAAGGAAAACACTGTGTAAAGAATATCATGTTGCTGTTGTTTTGAAGTCCTGTGGAATAGGTTCTGACCCATAGTGACCCTGTATAGATTTTCTGAGGAGCAGCTGTGAGCTTGAACAGCCGACCTTGCAGTTAAATGGTTTTGGAGTCTGACGTGTTAACCCACAGTGCCACACTAGGACTCCCAGAAAATCATATTAGCTAGAGTTTAACACATTTTAGTCACTGGTATACGTCTCTCATACTTCAGACATAGTGTCAGGAGGGACCAGTGTCTGGAGAAGGATATCATGTTTGGTAAGGTAGAGGGTCAGGGAAAAAGAGGAAGAACCCCAACCAGATGGATTGTCCAAGTGGCAGAACTGATTGACTCAAGCGTGGCAAGAATAGTGAGGTTGGCCCAGAATTGGGCAATGTTTCGTTCTGCTGTGCATAAGATCACTATGAGTCGGTATCAACTTGATGGCACCTAACACCAACAAATATGTATACACACACACACACACACACACACACACACACACACACACACACATACACATACATATAGTCCCTACCAGTTACTCCTTGGAAACACACCAGCTGCTCCATGGAAACCTTATACAGGTTCTCTATGAGTCAGAACCAACTCAGTGGACCCTAACAACAAAATGATATATGTTTGTGTGTATGTGTATGTGTATGTGTATATATATGGAGCTCTGGAGGAGAAGTGGTTACGAACCAGGCTGCAAGCCTCAAGGTCAGCAGTTCGAAACTACCAGCTGTTCTGCAGGAGAAAGAAGAGGCTTTCTGCTCCTGTAAAGATTTACAGCCTCGGAAACCCTGTACAGGGTCACTATGAGTTGAAACCGACTCCATTTTCATAGAACATAACCACCACCACTGTATATATACACACACAAGACTTTCAAAGGAGCTAGTGTGTTTGAATAAATAGACTTGTGGTTAGTAGTCCAGTGCTTATCTGAAAACATCACACCAATACAACTGTATATGTACTGTTTCTTTAATACTTACTTAGAATTTCTTCACTATGGACCCACCTGCTGTATTTTTTGAGAGAATGGTGGCTATTTTGGATAAACACTGGACTGTGGACATCAAGGCCAGCAATTTGAGCACACAAGCCACTCCCCAGGAGGAAGATGATGTTTTCTGCTTCCACAAGATGTGAAACCTTGGAAACAAACCTTATACAGGGTCACTATGAATTGGAACTAACTTGAGGGCATGTAACAACAAGAACTCTTCTGATTTAATGGACTAAATAGCTTATTAGCATTTCAAACATCAATAAGCAGGTGATTCAAATTTTAGGCTGTCTTCCAATTTAAATCTATTTTGTTACTGTTGTTGTTAAGTGCCGTGGAGTCAGTTTATACTCATAGTGACCCTGTATATGGTTTCCAAGGAGAAGCTGGTGAATCTGAACCATGGACATTCACAGTTCAAACTGAACTTGAGGTAAAGTGCTTATCCTATTAAAATAAACACACAGTCAGATATATTAAAATTAGTATCTGACTTAATGTTATTGTTTCTGTTGTGAAGCACAAAATGCCAGATACCAACAAAAGTTAATTATGACTTTTGAACTAATAATGTATTGGCAAATGTTTGCATAATTGAGAAACATTTTCTTTACAAATCTTAACAATAATAAATGTCCACAATAATCTTATGTTTGCAACTCTAATAGTGAAACTATTTACAAACCTCTTCATAAAAAATGTTATACTCCTAAAACATCCCAAGATGTCCTGAAACTGTGTTTAGTTTCTTTTTGTTGTCATTACCCCTCATTATGCTGTTGTTGTCAGGGGCCATCGTGTCAGTACTGACTCATAGTGACCTTATG
>NW_006409088.1:168985-174213 GCF_000296735.1 Chrysochloris asiatica
CCCAGAGAATCTTTCAAAAATGAACATCGAGGCTCGAACTTTTTCTTCAATTCCCCCAGCTTGAGAGATGCTAACCGTGTTCTTCTTTTTTGGTTTTCTGACTCCAGATCTTTGCACATTTTGTTGTAATATTTTGCTTTGTCTTCTAGGGCCAATCTTTGAAATTTTCTGTTTAGCTCTTGTACTTCCTCATTTCTTCCATTTGCTTTAGCATCTCTACACTTGAAAACAAATTTCAGTGTCTTTTCTGTCATCCATTTGGAACTTTTCCTTCTGTCGTGTCTTCTTAATGACTTTTTGCCTTTCTTTTTTGCTTTCTTTGTATGATGTTCTTGATGTTATCCTACAACTCGTCTGCTTTTCTGCCTTTCGTGTTTAATGTATCAAATCTCCAGTGGGATATATTCAAAATCATGTTTTGGCTCTTGTGGACTTGTTTTCATTTTCTTCATCCTTAGTTTGAATTTGCAGACGAGCCATTGATGGTCTGTTCCACAATCTGCCACTACCCTTGTTTTGACTGATGATATTGAGCTTTTCCATCCTCTCTTTCCACAAATGTAGTCAATTTGATTTCTATGTATTCTATCTGGTGAAGTATAATTGTCTATTATGCTTTCCAAAGAAGGTATTTGAAATGAACAAATCACTGATTTTACAGAAGTCTATCTTTTGATCTCCAGCATCATTTCTATCACCAAGATCAAAATCTCCAACTACTGGTCTTTCTTCTTTGCTCCCAAGCTTTGCATTCCAATTACCAGTAATGATCAATACATCTTGATATGTTTGATCAGTTTCAGATAGAAGAAGTTGGTAGGATTCTTCTATTTCATCCTCACTGGCTTTTGTGGTTGGTGCATAAATTTGAGTAATAGTGGTGTTAACTGGTCTTCTCTGTAAGCACATGGGTATTATCCTATCACTGGCAGCATTGAACCTCATGACTGATCTGGTTATGTTCTTTTTGACAATGAATGCAACACCATTCTTCTTCAATTTGTCATTCCTGGCATAGTAAACCATGTCGTTGTCAGATTCAAAATGGCCAATACCAGTCCATTTCACCTCACTGATGTCTAAGATATCGATGTTTGTGCCTTCCATTTCATTTTTTTAATGTTTTATTGTGAATTATGTGATATTTTACATGGGAGAATATTAGTTTTACATTCATCCTATAGTGTAGCATTTCATTGCTATGGTTACAATCCCCTCCATGCATCATCAACCATCCAAAGGGTATACACTACAAGCATGCCCCCCCGGGTCAACAGCACGCAGCCCCTCTTCCTCTCTGTGTCTAAAGTCCCCAACAGCTCCATCTCTCCACGTCATAGTCTCTGCCTCCATCTCAGGCATCACTGCTTCTCTGGGTAGGGTCCTGCTCTCCGCTCTTCTCCCTTGATGGTCCCAGGGACCTCCACTTTTAGGCTGAAAAGTTAATCACTCACTCACTCCTTGCTAAAAACCGTCTATCTTTACAATTCCAACCCTCACAAGCAGTCCAGATAACAATTATTCAGTATTGTATCACAGAGATCCATCCGGATTTCATTTCATCAGGCCCGCCTAGACAGATTGTATACTACTCAGTGGAGATTCTACCTTCCTCAATGCCCTATGAATCTAGCTTCCCTCTTGAAAGCTTGTAAGCCAGTCACTTCTTGCCTTTCTAGCCCCACTATTTTGGTTAGCCAATGTCCAAGTTGCCCATCCCTGTCTATTCTCTGAATGGAGGGGGTGGGAGTGATCCTTGCTATAAGGATTTGTTCCCTCTTTTGAGCTACTGCATCCATAGGTGTAGGTCAAGTTCACCAAATGGTATCAGATTACACTTTTTTCCCCTCTTCTTTCTTCTTCTGGTTGAGCTTTGATCATCTAGTCATTGAAGCCAGGTCAAGTGGGTATTATCTGCAAATGTGGGTGTTCTTGTGCAGATGTCCTCTCTTCTTATCTGCTGGATGCTTCACTCTCCACTCTATTCCTTGTGGCTGTGTCACTGACTCTGGGCCCAAGAGTCCCCAGGTCTTGCCACATTGCTGGCCAACAAGGCCTTCACTCGGGTTCACAGAAGTCTATTGAACATTGTAGGGTTTAGCTTGCAACTTCATTGCTGTTTTACCCTCACTTCCCCTTATCGGCGATGAGTATAGTCACCAATCAGAGTGTGTATTCCCATTGAGTCTTAGTCCTGGAAGGGGGCCTGCACTGAGGGGACCCAACCACTTGCCTTAATGTTTCCTGGACAAGCAACTTGTTTGTTCTTGTAGTAACAATCAGTCTGCCTCTATTGTTTTGTATTTTTCCTGTAGGTCTTTCTTTCAAGAAGTATATTCTGTTCTTCTAGCCACTCCAGGCTGCTCTTCTAATCCTTTCTAGTGGAAATTTCCCATCTCTGAAGATCTGGATATGGTTCAGGCTTCCACCTATAGTCTTATGTATTGCATAGGCTCTGCAGGAATCTCCTTTACTAGGTACGTTGTATCCCCATTGTAGGTATTACAATCAGTTTTAGGCAGAAGATGGACTTACAAGCTTTCTATGGTGGTGTTTTTGGTTATTCATTTCTCTCCACCTCTAGTGTTTATTTTATAATATAATGCAAGGAAAACCAGGATTCAAAGACAGCCAAGCATCTTAACATTATCCCCCCTGCCCCTTTTCCCCATTCCAACCATGGCTCAATCTCTGTATCCCAGAAATCTGTTGTTTCAAGGTTGTGCATACATCATTATTTACCTCTGTCCCATTTAACCTATTCAAACCTGCCTAATTGTTCTCCCATCTGCTTTGTTTTTCCATTCCCCTCTCCCTTCTTTTATCTATTTCATTTTTTAAAAACTTACAATTTTCTCGGATTCATACTTCATACATCCCATGTTCCAATTTTCAAAGGCTGTTTACAACTGTTTCTCTTCATTTGGAGTTATGCGCCATCAGCAAATGAAGGTCCTGCGGCTTTTCTCCCACAGGCTTTACTTCATTTGTGTCATCACAGTCAGCTCTCCTTTGAGAAGGTAGCTTTCCCTTAGTCACATTTTGAGTGCCTTTGTTGGAAACCCTATACAGGATTTCTATGAATTTGAACTGATTTGATAGCACTTAACAGCAAAAAGCAAGTAAATATAACACAGATAACTGCTAGTCACAAAGCAGGTACTTGGAGCTGCAGGAAATGAAACTTGATGTGTTTAAACTATTCTCAGACAACAATGGTTAGTGTTTCCTAAATTGGATTTTTATTTTCTTATCAGCTTGTTTTATAACCCTTAATTATTCCTAGTTTCAATTTTTGATCAGATTTAATTAGAATTAAAATTTGAACAAATGTAAATTTATCTTTAAAATGCAAAGATTTATACTTAACAGAGTTCTTTCCTTGAATTTGCATATAGCTCTAATTTGATGACTAATTTCTATAATTTATCAACGTTTATTTTATAAACCAATATTTTCAAGATTCTATTAACAAATTTTATGAATTTAATGAAATACATTAGTAAACTACCATGGATCAAGAATTGTCATAAACCATGTGGATAGAAAAATCATTGTTACATAGCTTGCATTACATTAGGTACTACTAGATTTAATAAAAATACACATAATCTATCTGTTACCTAACATGTGCTATAAATATAGAAATCTCAGTTATAGCTGTGTCTAAAATTTTAAAAAGTCTTTATGCAGTTGAAAATTTCAGAAATACTTCTAGCTTCAAACAAGGGGCACCACATTGGCTCAAATAATACTGATGGTGGTGGGGATTAGCCATTAAGTCTATTCTGATTCATAGTAACCCTGTATAAAGTTTCTTAGGGTGTGGTGCTGTGGGTTAATGTGCCAGACTACAAAGATATTTGAACTGCAAATGGCAATTCAAGCTCATCAGGTGTTCCTCAGAAATCCCTATACAGAGTCACTATGGGTCAGAACCCACTCGATGGCACTTAACAATAACAGCATATCTTTATGAGAGCAGAAAGACACATCCTTCTGACATGGGGAAATTGGTGGTTCAAACTGTTGACCTTACAGTGTGCAGCATAGCTCTTAATCTACTATGCTGACACAGTGTCCCATAGTGTCAGGAGGGAACAGTCGCTGGAGAAGGATGTCATGCTTGGTAAGATGGAGGGTTGGAGAAAAAGAGGAAGACCCCCCAATGAGATGGATCAGCCAGGTGGTATCATTGATGGACTCAAGTGTGGCAGCGGTAGTGAGGTTGGCCCAGGATCGGACATTGTTTCGTTCTGCTGTGCATGGGGTCGCTATGAGTCGGTTCCGACTCGATGGCACCTAACAACAACAACAATAACAACAACAGACCAGTGTTCCTTCAAATAATACTATCAAAACCTAGTTTTTATTCATTTTTTATCTCTCAGATAGAGATGTTTGGAAAGGGAGAATGATTAGATGTGGAAAAGGTAAAAACATGAACAATTATGTTGTTGTTGTTGTTAAGTGTTGAGTTGGTTCCGGCCTATAGTGATGCTGTATAGGGTTTCATGGGAGTAGGCAGGTGAGCTTGAACCACAGACCTTGTGGATCAAACTACTTTTCAGTCTAGCGCATTAACCCACAGCACCACTCCAAAATGAAAAACAGAGTTATATAAATAATTGTATAAATCAAATAATAGTAAAACTAGATAAAGAAGTAAATATTCAAAGGATGCATTATCTCTGCTTTGAAGGATCAAGACTAGCAATATGGAGGGAAAGACCCTAGGATTTAATAATTCCACAAAGTCAAAGCAGTTGTGGAACTACAGTTATGAATCCTTAAATTCGGTGTTCTAAATTTCCCAAGGAATCCTGCTGTGGCACTGGATATGCACTGGACTGCTAACCACAAGGTTGGTGGCTCGAACCCAATACCCGTTCCTTGGAAACCCTATATGGGGGCACTAGTCACTATAAGTCAGAAATGACTTGACAACACTTAACAATAAAACAATATATGTCTTGTCATGGATAAATTTTGAAAAATTATGCTCAGTGAAAAAAATCAGTCACAAACATAAAGCACTATATGCATGACCAGTAGCTCAAAGCCATCACCTGGTCTTGGAGTCAGAACTGACTTGATAGCACTTAACAACAATAAACTTCCCAAACCTGTGACCATTCAATATTGTTATGACATAGGCTAAATCTCATCTCTACAATTCAGTAGTGGTGAGCTTTAGATGGTTACTTAGTTTTAGTGTTCACTGATAG
>NW_006409088.1:181168-186974 GCF_000296735.1 Chrysochloris asiatica
TTCTGCTGTGCATAATGTTGCTATGAATCAGTATTGACTCAGTGTTCCCTAACAAGAGCAATAACAACAACCACAGCACCCCCCTATTTATGTAACCAATGTCTAAGTTGCCTATCCCTATCAGCCCTGTATACAGAGGGGATAGGATTGATATTTTATGTGAAGACTCCTTCCCTTTCAGTCAGTATAAAGATTTTTATTATTTTGTTTGTTATTTTAAAAGGCTCAGATTTTTACTTTGTTAGTATTATTGGTTGTGATGGTAGTGGTGGTATTCTGTGGAGTTGATTTGGACTGATATGGATCAAATAGAGTTCCTGCGCCCATAAAGCTCTCCTGTGTCTGAAGGCCTTATCTTTCTCCCATTGAACACCTGGTTTACTCAAACTGCCAACCTTGTTTTTATTATCCCAACACATAGTGCACTATGCTACCTGGGCTCCTTATTTTTATTAGTTTCTGTTATCATCTTTAATTCTACTGGATGAATAGTTGAGAAGTTAATTTTGTTTACATAAGATAAATATCCATTTCATATCTGATCAGTACAAGTCTTCAAATAAATTAATTAGTGGCCTCTGTTGTAGAGGACTTTAGAGAACAGTGTTAAATATAGTAACTCAGAATGCTAATGTGAATGTCCTGTGACAGCTACAGAACCCTTTTGTCTTCAGTGTAGGTGTATATACAATATAGGTTTCTGTTTATTCCCTCATGGCAGATTAAAATAACTATAGGGATTAAACAATAAAAGGAAATTTATAAATCAAAAATAATTATTATAATACCAGGCATGTGTTGAAGCAGGTAGTTTGTATTGTAGATACTTAAATTCATTGTTTCTATCAAGGCATTGTAGAATTAATTCAGTGCACCAGATGCAAAGTTGAAAACACTCTTATTCTGCTGCAATGATAAAGAAAAACAATGTTGTTTTGTAAAAACTAAACAATTAATATCACTATTGCCTTTTTCTACAGTCCCATGACTATTAGAATGAACAATGGATTCATCATCATAATCCCATTTTATTCCAGGTCTCCTATTTATTCTAGGTAAAAAAATTAACTCAAAGTTTCTTTCATATATTTATTTATTGTTTTATACAATAGTTGTGATCTGGTAAAAGAACAAAGAAAGAAAGAGTGACAACAATTTTTATACCTTCTCCTCATTTCCTCAACTCCTATCTGATTGATAACTCACTGAAACTTACATGGTTCTTCACTCTTGCTTTACTGAAAATGCACCTTTTAAAAAGTACTGATATATATATATATAATACTTAAATGCATTTATTCATTAGTCCATTTTGATGCAAATAATACTGTTTAACTTTAAAATTTTTCAGGTATTGACTTTTGAACGTTGTTTGGTCCCCAACTTCTTAAGCATTATATATCCCAGAGTTCCTGGTTGAGTTTCTTCTGTCTTGTAATACATAAAATATGGAAGTCTTATTTTTCAGCAGTCAAGCTTCATCAGTATTTAATAAACACATCCTCATTCATGGTCCTTAAGCACTAGCATGTAAATATGTCAAAATAATAACTTCTATTTCCACACCTCTTTTTTTTACTCTTCCTCATTATTCTTTATAAAACAGTTGAAATATCACACACCTTGACTCTTGTTCTCTGTATAAAACCTTCAATAACTCTACCTCTCACATATAATAACTATTTTCTATAAATTTAGATATACAAGTTAAATTATTATTCTTCCTAGGCTTAACTTCCTTACACATCTCTTTTTAGCATCTAGTATTTCTTTTTTAATTTTTGATATCTCTGATTTCATTTAAAAATAAAATTTAAATTCATTACCAAATATGAGACTTCAAATGCCACGCTATGTTTATTACAGTTATTAATGCAATATCTCTCAAATGATGTCATGGTGTGGCACTGTTGGATAAGCCCTGGAATGATAACCACAAGCATGGTGATTCAAACTTACCATTCACTCCTTGGAAACCCTAGACAACATCACTATTAGTTTAAACTGAATGAACAGTACTTAACAAAAACAAAACAACTTTGCCAATATTCAGAAGTTTTTCATATAAAATAATATCGTATTTTAAAGTTTGTTTTATTTCTTTAGTAGGTTAGATTATTTTAATGAAAATCTGAGTATTTACTGGTAGAAATGGAATATTATGCCTTTAATTCTTTCATCCCTAACTGCAAAGCAAAAAAAAAAAAAAAATTAAGATCCATTTTGTCCATAAATTTAGAATTAATGATATGATTCTTACATTTACATAAGAAAAACAAAAGAAAGAAGACATTTTTCCTTTTTTTTTTGCCATCAAGTTAATTCCTACTCATAGGGCAGACTAGAACATCCTCCAGTGTGGTTTTCCAAGATTGTAATCAAAACAAACAACTATAGTATTTTTACACAAGTATTTTGGGCCCTCTCAGTATGTTTCACAAAAGTTTCCTCCCTTTTACCCTCCCCCATGTGTTATTGCAAATATGGCCTGTTCATTTTTCCTTTTAATAACAAAGCATCTTTCTCCCACAGAGCAGATGGTAGATTCAACAGAGGATCACTTTAACAACTGTGGAATGAGGTCTCCATAAAAAAACAAAAATAATAAAAAAAGCTAAAGTCCTATGTATCCAACCATTCATAAAATATTCTTTTTTGGTTTCAAGATACTGAGTGACTTCTGAGACTTCAAAGTAAAGCTGTCAAAAGAGGAGATACTCTTAGCTACTTACACACAGCAGTGTGCCTGCTTTTCACACTGTGGCTCATAGGTCTCAGAATTGGAACATGTATGTTAAAAATCAGCAACTTAAATTATTCAGATGTATTAAGGAGATCTGAAATTAGTCAACCTTGAAAATTGTATATGGAAGTCTAACATGGAAATTAGTCTCCTATGATATTTTCATATGTTTTATATTAAAAGCAATTCTATATAATAAAAATAATGGAGAGGCAGACTACTCCTGAATGTTTAGGGAATGAAAACTTTCTAAATAGGAACAGAACTTTGTCAGAGACAGTTTGTGAAAATGAGCCACTCAGGTTGGATTGCAATCAAATTGTAATGGGGAAAGAGCTGCTTCTTTAAAGTCAAATTGACCTTAATGGCACAAAGCTTGGTGACCTTCATTTGTTAATGTAGCACAACTTAAAAGGTGAAGAACTGCAAATATCTATTAATAATCAGAACATGGACTGTACAAAATATGAGTCTAGTAAATTTGGAATTCAACAAAAATGAAACGACAAGCTTAGAGATATATACCATAGAAATCCGTGAATTGAAATGAAATAGTATTGACCCTTTTGAAACAGTCATTAGTTTTACTATGCCAGGAATGATAAATTGAAGAGGATTTGTGTCTTAGGCCAGGTTTTCAAGAGAAATAAAACCAGTAAAGCACACACACACGTATAAATGTTTATTATAAAGGAAACAGCTTACAGCTGTACAGTCCCAGGTCCCAAGTGGAAGAAAGAGATAGAGTCTTTCTTGCTTGTCCATAACACTGGGAGCAGGTCATACCCCAAGGAAGCATCACTTCAATTGATTGGTTGCTCATAGTCACTCACAAACATGAGAGGGTGCTTTCAAGATACTCACTTGCAAGTGTTCTTCCTACAGAAAGAGCCACACCAACTTAATATTCAGAATGTGGGAGGTTGACACATACCCTTAGGGTTTTCTGGAGTGGGGATGGGGGGTGGGCATGTGGAGAGTGGGGAATCAAGACTTTCAAATACATTAATTATATAACAGCCTTTGCAGTAGGACTAAAAACAACAACAACCTAATATTTCATAAAACATTGTTCATACAACAGTGCTCATGGAAAATCCGAGAACACCTTTTACAAGTGTGTGTGGTAATTCTTTTAGTAATATGATCTGTCATGAAGTCTGAAAGTGAATTCCTTGTAGACAAAGTAAACCCTTGCAGAATCAGAACTAGTACCCATCACGACTGTTTTAATAAATACTGAACACTGAAAGACAAACTCAAATACGCATTTCCCTTTGAACTCAGTCCCAAGACAAACATGTAAATGCTTCAGAATGGCAAAAAAGTATCTTGTGTCTCATGAAGCAAACTTTTCCCTAAAAGGCAAATGAGAAGACATATGTTTGGCCTAGTGTTGTTGCTATTGTTAGGTGCCATTGAGTCAGTACCAACTCATAGCGACCTTATGCACAGAAGAAGGAAACACTGCTGGATCCTGGGTCAGCCTCACTAATGTTGGCATGCTTGATCCCATTGATGCTGCCACTTTGCCAATCTATCTCACTGGGAGTATTCTTCTTTTTCTCTGACCCTCCCCTCCTCCAGCGACAAGGTACACCTTAGTCTTCAAGCTGACATCTTTGGTCTTCAACACCAACCTATAGCGACCTTGAAATATGGTAAAGAACACCAGAATATTGTCAGATAATGTGCAAGAAGATAAGCACTCAAAATACAACTGTGGAAAAGCTGCTTCTTCAAAGTAGAAATGACCACAATTATGAGAATGGAATAAAGCCTTCAAGACATTCATTTGCTGATAGATCACAACTCAAAATGAAGAGAAACAGCCATAAGCATCCATTAGTAATCTGAATTTGGAGTGTACTAAATATGAATCTAGAAAAATTGGAAATTGTCAAAAATGAAATGGAAGGAATAAACATTGATATCATACACATTCATCAGCTGAATTTGTATTGACCATTTTGAATCAGACAATTACCAGATTTACTATGCTGGGAATGTCAAATTGAAGAGGAATGACATTACATTAATCATCAAAAAGAAAATATCAAGATCAGTCATCTGACAGTACAAAGCTGTCTGTAATAGAATAATATCTATTCACCTATAAGGAAGATGAGTTATTACCACTATTATTCAAATTTATGCACCAACTACTAAAGCCAGTGAGGAAGAAATTGAAGAATTCTACCAATATCTACAGTCTGAAACTGATTAAACATGCAATCAAGATGTTTTGATCATTATTGTCAATTGGAATGCAAAGGTTGGAAACAAAGAGGAAGGATCAGTGGTTGGAATATAAGGCCTTGGTGATAGAAACGATGCTGGAAATGCATATGATAGAGTTTTCAGGCCAATGAGTTACTCATCAGAAATTCCTTTTCTTTACAACATAAAATACGACTATACACATGGACCCACCAGATGGATAAACAGAAATCAAATTGATTACATCGATGGAAATATATGGTGGAGAAGCTCCATATAATCACGAAAAGAAGGCCAGGGACAGACTGTGGAACAGTCCATCAATTGCTCATATACAAATTTGGTTGAAGTGGAAGAAAATTGAAAGAGGTCCACAAGAGCCAAGTAAGATCTTGAATATACCCTACTTTACCTAAAAAAACAGATTTGACGCATTAGACACTAAAGACCAATGATAGAAGATTTGTTGGATGACATAAAGAACATTATACAGAAAGAAAGCAAAAGGTCATAGAGAAGATTAAAAAGAAAGAAAAGAACAAAATGAATGTCAGAAGACAATCAAAATGTCTTTCCTGCCTGTTGTTGTTGTTGTTAGGTGCCATCGAGTAGGAACCAACTAATAGTGACCCCATGCACAGCAGAACGAAACAATGCCCAATACTGGGCCAAACTCACTACCGCTCCCACACTTGAGTCCATCAATGCTGCCACCTAGCCAATCCATCTCGTTGGGGGGGTCTTCCTTTTTTTTTTCTGACCCTCCATCATATGAAAGATGATATCCTTCTCCAGCGACTTTTCCCTCTTGACAATATGTCCAAAGTATGAGAGACGAAGTTT
>NW_006409088.1:187723-191664 GCF_000296735.1 Chrysochloris asiatica
AATGTTGTCCATAGCTTGTCATGATCCACACAATCAAAGGCCTTTGCATAGTCAATAAAGCATAGGTAAATATATTTCTGATATTCTCTACTTTCAGCCAAGATCCATTGGACATCAGCAATGATATGGCCTCTTCTGAATCCATCTTGAACCTCTGGAAGTTCTCTGTCAATGTATGATTGTAGCCGTTTCTGTATTACCTTTAGCAAAACTTACTCACTTGAGATATTAAAGAGTTTGTAAGATGATTTCCACATTCCATTGGGTCTCTTCCAATCAGTCGGCCAAGTTGTTTTCTTCCAAATTTCTTGGCAGAGATGAGTGAATGCCTCCTGTGCCGCCTCACTTTCTTGAAAGATTTCAATTTTTATTCCATCAATTCCTGGTGCTTTGTTCTTTGCCAATTCCTTCAATGCACTTTGGACTTCCTCCTGGCGTATCATTGACTCTAGATCATATTCTACCTATTGAAATGGTTGAACATTAACCATTTCCTTTTGGTACAATGACTCTGTGTATTCCTTCCATCTTCTCTTGATGCATTCTGCACCATTCAATTATTTGCCCAGAGAATCTTTCAATAATGAAATCAAGGCTTAACTTTATCCTCAGTTCCCCCAGCTTGAGAAATACTAAGCGTGTTCTTCCTTTTTGGTTTTCTGATTCCAAATCTTTGCATATTTTATTATAATTTTTGACTTTATCTTCTTGAGGTGTTCTTTGAAATTTTCTGTTCATCTCTTGGACCTCTTCATTTCTTTCATTTGCTTTAGCATCTCTATGCTGGAGAACAAGTTTCAGATTCTCTTCTGACATCCATTTTAACCTTTTCCTTCTTTTTTGTCTTCTTAATGATTTTTTGCTCTCTTCACGTATGATGTTCTTGATGTGATCCCACAACTCTTCTGGTCTTCGGTCTTTAATGTTTAATGTATCAAATCTGTTCTTCAGATGATCTCTAAATTCAGATGGGTAAAATCAAGGTCATACTTTGGCTCTCATGGATTTGTTTTCATTTTCTTCTGTTTCAGTTTGAATTTGCATGAGTAATTGATGGTCTGTTCCACAGTCTGCCCTTGGCTTTGTTTTCACTGATGATATTGAGCCTTTCCATCTTCTCTTTCCACAAATGTAGTCAATTTGATTTCTATGTGTTCCATCTGATGAGGTCCATGTGTATGTTATGCTGTCTAAAGAAGGTATCTGAAATAAACAAATCTTTGGTTTAGCAGAATTCTGTTATGCATTTTCTAGCATCACTTCTATCACCAAGGCCATATTTTCCAACTACTGGTCCTTCCTCTTTGCTCCCAACCTTTGCATTCCAATCAGAAATAATTAGCAATACATCTTGAGTGCATGTTTAATTGATTTCAGATTGAAGAAGCTGCTAAAATTATTCTATTTCTTCCTCACTGGTTTTAGTGGTTGGTGAATAAAATTGAATAATAGTGGTATTAACTGAGCTTTCCTGTAGGCGCATGGATATTATCCTATCACTTACAGCACTGTACCCCATGACTGATCTGGATATGTTCTTTTTGAGGATGAATACAACACCATTCCTTTTCAATTTATCATTCCCTGAATAGTAAACCATGTGGTTGTCATATTCAAAATGGCCAATACCAGTCCATTTCAACTAATGCCTAAGATATCGATGTTTATGCGTTCCATTTCATTTTTGACAACTTCCAATTTTCCCAGATTCATACTTCATACAATCCATGTTCTGATTTTTAATGGATGTTTACAGCTGTTTCTCTTCATTTTGAGTTGTGCTCCATCAGCAAATAAAGGTTCTGTAGGCTTTTCCCTCATGATCTTAACTCCATTAACGTCATCATGGTCAACTGTACTTTGAGGAGGCATCCCTTCCCTAGTCGCAGTTTGAGTGCCATCCAACCTGACGGGCTTGTTTTCTAGCACTGTATCTGACAGTGTTTCTCTGCTATTCATAAGTTTTTCATGACTACCAATTCTGAAGTAGTTTATCACTCTTTCTTCCTAGTCTGTTTTTGTCTGGAAGCTTATCTGAAACCTTTCCACCATGGGTGACCCTGACGGTTATTTAAAATATGGGTGGCATGGCCCTCGGAATCACAGCAAACTCAAGCCACCACAGCACGACAGACAAGTGGTGGCTCTGGGAATAGCTGAGCCTCTTGAATTAGAAAACAATAGATTTCTTGATTCTCCTACAAGTTCCCCTAGCTGTAATCCCTCCAATCCTCCAAATATTCTCCTAGCTGCAATCCCTGCAATCCTCCAAATATTCCTTTATATGTGTTTCAGAGTCCCAGCACCATCCCCTGATCCTGCTTGGCCCGGTATTCTGTGTTGTTATTGATGGAGCTCCTCAATGCGTGTCTACCAGATCTGCCATCTTGACTAACAAAATGGGGAGTAGTTAATCTTAACAGTCCAGCAACAAAGGAATCAAGGACCATCAAGGGAGAAGAGCAAAAGCAGAATATGAGACCTTATCCAGATAAGCAGAAACACCAGAGGTGGAGGCTGAGATGGGGACATGGAGAGAGGTAGCAGCTGAGGACTCTAGATTCATGGGAAAAGAGGGACTAAGAGATGGCGGTCAGGAGGCAGACTTGCAGAATGTGCCCTTTGGTGGTGTAATTACTGTATATGCCTGAGTGTTTAAAAAAAAGAAAGAGAGAGCTAAAGTGAGTAGAGACAAATACTGTTAACTTATGGTACATGGAGAGTATTATAATCATTGTAATGAAACAAGGTATATGATTTGTTGAATGTAAAACTGATGATCTACCTTATAAACTTTCATTCAATCCACAATAAAAAACTTTAAATTTTAAAAAGTCATTGCATAGTCAATAGTAAATTGACAAAAGCACAGGTAAACATCTTTCTGGTATTCTTTGCTTGAGGAAAGATCTTTCTGACATCTGATTTCAACAATGATATCCCTCATTTCACATCCTCTTTTGAATCTGGCTTGAACCTCTGGAAGTTCTCTGTCAATGTATGGTTACTGCTCCTTTTTTTTTTTTTATTATCTTTACTTCCATGTATATAGTTATATTTATGTTGTTTAAAAAGCTGTTTGCAGGGAAGAAGTCATTGGTCTTGCAAAATTCTATCTTGCAATCTCCAGCATTGTTTCTATCACCAAGGCCATATTCACCAATTACCAGTCCTTCCTTTTGGTTCCCCAGCTTGGCAATCCAATCAGCAGTAATTATCAATACAACTTGATTTCATGTTTGATCAATTTTAGACTGAAGAAGTGTGTTCAATTATTCAATTTCATCATCATTGGCTTCAGTGTTTGGTGTGTAAATTTGAATATATTGTAGATCTATGGATATTATCCTATTACAGACAGTATTGCATTTCAAGAAAGATCTTGATACGTTCTTTTTGCTGATGAATGTGACACCATTGCTCTCCAATTTGTCATTCCCTGCATAGTAAACCATGTGGTTGTCAGATTCAAAATGGCCAATACCAGTCCATATAAGCTAATTCCTAAGATACTGCTGTTTATGTGTCCTATTTCACTGTTGACAACTTCCAAATTTCCTAGAATTTACTTTGTACTTACTATGAGCCAATTATTAATGGATGTTTACAGCTGTTTCTCTTCATTTCGAGTTGTGCTACATCAGAATATGAATGTCAGAAAGGGTTTACTTCATTTGTGTCATCACGGTTAATTCTACTTTGAGGAAGCAGCACTTCCCTAGTAATATTTTGCGTGTTTTCATTTACTCTTTATATATACTGTTGTTGTTGTTGTAAGGTGCTATTGAGTAAGTACCGACTAGTAGTGACCCTATGCACAACAGAACAAAATGCTGCCCGATCCTGGGCCAACCTCACTATTGTAACCAAGAGTGAGTTCATCGATGCTGCCATCTAGCCAATTCATCTTGTTGGGGTCTACTTCTTTTTCTCTGACCCTC
>NW_006409088.1:191764-192316 GCF_000296735.1 Chrysochloris asiatica
ACAGTCTTCCTTATTCACTGTCCAGCTTTCACATGCATATGAGGTTATGGAATATACCATGGCTTGGGTCAGGTGCACCTTAGTCCTCAATCTGACATCTTTGCCCTTCAACACTTTAAAATGTTCTTGTGCAGCAGATTTGCCTAATGCAATAGATCATTTGATTTCTTGACTGCTAATTCCATGAGACTTGATAGTTGATCCAAGAAGAATGAAGTTCTTGACAACTTTAATCTTTTCTCTGTTGATAAGCATGTTGTTTATTGGTCCAGTGGTGAGGATTTTTGTTTTCTTTACATGGAGATATAATTCATACCAAAGGTCTGCTCTTTGATCTTCATCAGTAAATGTTTTAAGTCCTCTTCACTTTCAGGAAGCAAGGTTGTATCATCTGCATATCCCGTCTTGTTAATGAGTCTTCCTCCAATCCTGATGCCATATTTTTCTTCATATAACCCAACTTCTGGATTATTTACTCAGCATACAGGTTTGAATAAGTGTGGTGAAATAATACAACCCTGTCACACACCTTTCTTAATTTGAAAACATTCA
>NW_006409088.1:194281-205166 GCF_000296735.1 Chrysochloris asiatica
AATGATTGAACATTAACCATTTCCTTTTGGTACAATGACTCTGTGTATTCCTTCCATCTTTTCTTGATGCATTCTGCATCATTCAACAATTTGCCCAGAGAATCTTTCAATATCGAAAGTCGAGGCTTGAATTTTTTCTTCATTTCACCCAACTTGAGAAATGTTGACCGTGTTCTTCCCTTTTGGTTTTCTAACTCTAAATCTTTGCATATTTTATTGTAGTATTTGGCTTTATTTTCTCGAGGTGATCTTTGAAATTTTCTGTTCAGCTCTTGGACCTCTTCAAATTTTTCATTTGTTTTAGCTTCTCTACCCTGCAGAGCAACTTTCAGAGTCTCCTCTGACATTCATTTTGACCTTTTAGATAGATATATAGATATATAGAAACATAGAAATATAGATAGAGATTGGCCTGCTAATTTCAAGGTCAGAAACTATCAATACATCCTCGAGAGAAAGATGAGGCTTTCTCTTCCCCTTAAGATTTACAGCCTCAGAAACCCTGCATAGGAGCACTATGATTTGGAACCGACTCCTTGGAACATAACCATCAACCATACTTGTGTGTGTGTGTGTATTGCTGTTAGTTGTTCAGGAACAGCAATTATTTTGTTTGTGATTGCAAATTACCAGAATACAAAACAGTCATCAGTAAGGTAGGTTCTGACTCATAACATCCTCATGTACAAAAGTACTAAGTATTGCTGGTCCTGTGACATCCTCACAATCGTTGCTATATTTGAGCCCAGTGTAGAGCCCACTTTGTCAAGTCTTATAATTGAGAGTTTTATTTTATGCCTCTGAACATCTACTTTACCAAGCATGATTTCCATCTCTAAGGATAAGCTATGCAGGTCATAATTCATATCATGATGTCTTGTTATCTGCCCTTTTATTGAGCATTCTGACTGTTCTTTTTCTAAAACAGATGTTTGTTCTTCTGGAATTCTATGGTATGTTTAATATTATTTTCTAACTCCACAATTCAAAGCAACCAAGCCTTCTTCAATCTTGCACATTCATTGCTTTTTAATAATGTTATTGTTGTTAAGTGCTCTTGAATTTATTTTCACTCACAGAGACATTATGTACAACAGCATGAAATACTGCACTGTCTTATGCCATCCTCATAATCATTGTTATGCTTGAGCCCATTGCTACTACCATTGTGCCAATCCAACTTGTTGGAATCTTCTTCCTTTTCGTTGACCTTCCACTTTACCTGGCATATCTTTCTCCAATGACTGATCCCTCATGATACTATGTCCAAAGTATAATAGACCTCACTGTCTTGATTTCCAAGGAGAATTCTAATTGAACTTCTTTAGTGCAGATTTTCTTGTTCTTGTAGCAGTTCATGGTACATTTAACTCAAAGGAACCAGTTCTTCTAGAATCTTCCTTATTGGGGTGACATAAGAAGCTATTAAAAATATCATGTCTTAGATCAGATCCACTTTAGTCCTCAAACTAATATCTTTGTTCTTCAACATTTTAAACAGGTCTTATGCAGATTTTCCTAATGCAATACATCATTTGATTTCTTAACTGCTGCTTCCATGAGTGTTGAAGGATGATCTGAGAAAAATGAAATCTTTGACAACTTCAATCTTTTCTCCATTTATCATGATGTTATTTGTTGTACAGTAGTGAATATATATATATATATATATATATATTCATCTAGGTGCAACCACCAAAATGCCATGGTATAAATCAAGCATAATATCATTCTCAAAGTGGCATTTTTGGAGGATATTTGTCTAATATGATGTGTAATTTGACATTTGACTGTTGCTTCCATGGTTACTAATTGTATATTCAAGTAATATGAAATCCTTAAAATTTCAATATTTTCCAATGTATCATGATTTTGCTTACTGGTCAAGATGTGGTAATTTTATTTCCTTGATGTTGGATAATAATTAAAATTGAAGACTGCTATATTTGGTCAAACATTTAATTAATTCAACCCTAATGTGATGGTGTGGTGCAGTGAGCTAATGTGTCAGACTGTAAAGTCATTTGAACTGCAAGGGCAGTGATTCAAGCTCAACAGCTGTTCCTTGGAAACCCTATAACAGGGTCTCTAAGGGTCAGAATCGACTCAAAGACACTTCACAACAACAATGTGATGGCTGGAACTGAGATTTCCTTGACAGGACCAAACCAAATGATTTCGAGGAACTTATATGACCTGAGTGTCACTATGAGTCGGTACCGACTCAATGGCACCTAACAACAATAACAACATATGACCTGAGGGCCAGAAGTTCCTTACCACTTCTATATAGGGTTTCCAATAAGCAACTGGTGGGTTTGAATAGCCAACCTTGCTGTTTGCAGTCCAGTGTTTATCCTATATCACCATACCAAGACTGCTTTATGTGATAAGATTATTAATTACATGTTAAGAATTTTGGTAGAATAAAGTTTTAGAAAAAAATGTACATTGACCTTCAGAAATTTTTACCAAATATTCTTTGTTGTATGAGTATCTCTAGACAGAATCTTAAAGATAAGAAGGAAAGTGACAATTGTTACAGATTTAAGGTTTTTGTTTGTTTGTTTGTTTTCTTAAAATTGGCTAGCAATTCTTCCAAGTTTTGGAATATCCTGGAATTAATATGTAGAAAAAGAGATCATTAGCTCACATAACTAATTAAAGTGAACACATTGCTGAACCAACCAGGCTTAAATAATTAGTAAAAGCAAAATTTTTAAACCAACAAATGCACATTTAACAGAAATAGTATCACTGAGTTAGGCTCCTATTACATATAAAGAACATTAAGAATGGTTATACTAAAAACCCAGTAAATGTAATACTGAATAATTCCAGAGAGTTTTGTCCTTAATGAATGAAAAGATAATTCAGTTATGCTTTAGAATTGTCATAATGTGGACATAGTTGTAGAATGATTAAGTGGAGAAATAATGACCTGTGAGTTTCTCTTTTGACTCGATTTATATTTCATAATTTTCTAACATAGTTCAATGACAATTTAGAAATTATAAATTTAACTCTTTATACATTCTCCATAACATTGAACAAATACACAGATCCTGATACCCTTCCAAATGTGGTCTGTGCTAATGGACACAGTTGTGGATGGTAAAGGAAAGAAACACAGAGGGGAAATTTATAAAACCTCATACACAATTAAGGTAATGCTGAGGCAGATATTGGAAGTTTGTCTAGGATCGTACTTATGCAGTTTCTTTCAATAATAATAAACTCATCTCCTCATATATAAATGGATATTGATTTCACCAGAAAGATAAAAGAAAATGCCCAGGTTGCTTTATTTATCTTTCTTGGCTTCAGTTAAAATAGGGAAAGAGCACAAAAATTATTAAGATCATTCAATGCTAAATAAAGGAGCTCTGGTAGCATAGTGGTTACGAATCGGGCTGCGAACCTTAAGGTCAGCGGTTCGAAACTACCAGTTGCTCTGCGGGAGAAAGATGAGGCTTTCTACTCCCGTAAAGATTTATACCCTCGGAAACCCTATACAGGGTCGCTATGGGTCGGAACCGACTCGAAGGCACATAACAACAACAACAACAACAATGCTAACTAACCCTTCCTA
Organism: Chrysochloris asiatica; assembly: GCF_000296735.1. Lineage (NCBI taxonomy): Eukaryota > Metazoa > Chordata > Mammalia > Afrosoricida > Chrysochloridae > Chrysochloris > Chrysochloris asiatica. The sequence continues at coordinate 197,874 of NW_006409088.1, forward strand.
TAAACAGATATGACAGAGTATTTATGACACAATTTTCTCCTCTGGAAAACAGGAATATTCCTTTTCCAAATTTTTCTTGAAGTGATTGTGTAGGCCCTACGTTAAGTATTGGGAAATGGAACTGTAAAGCATCATTAAGTAAGTCACTTCCCACCAGACTTTTACAAGCATCCCATGTGTTATTGCTGTCCTCTTTTCCTTTCCATGATACATTAACAGCACTCAAATGGAAGGCACACATACATGACAGATGTAATCACATAATCAAGGTTTAAGGTAAAGGAACTTTGGATGGAGAGCTTTATGGTAAGCAAAAAAAACCCCAATAAACCAATCAAGTAAACACACACAAACCTTGAGTAAGTTGAGTCAGAAATTTGAGGGTTCATTGACATGGGTTAATCAAGTCTAATTGGTTATTAAAAAGATTGATGCACAAGTGGGGTGTTGCACTGTCAAAAACATAATATAGTTGTTAAACTGCTATCATTCATGACTTGGTCATCAAAGTGAAGATTGTAAGAGGGGCAACACACGTAAAGGGCTGAAAATATGTAATTATAATTTGCACAAGAAAGATTTTCCTAAAATTGCCACTTGGTATTGATTGGGAAGACCCTCACCGAGATGGATCGGCCAGGTGGCATCATTGATGGCATCAAGTGTGGCAGCGGTGGTGGGGTTGGCCCAGAATCAGATATTGTTTCATTCTGCTGTGCATGGGGTTGTTATGAGTCAGTTCTGACTCGATGGCACCTGACAACAACAACAACACCAATATTGATTGGGAAGCAGATTGCATTGTTATAAAACATAGAGAATTAGGAAAGTAATAGCGTATGTTTCCATCAAACATTTTGCAAGATATCATAAGGGGAAATATATATATATATATTCTAGCACTTTATTGGCTTCCAGAAAGGGGATCAAAAATTTCTGATGGAGCTTAGAAAAGTTTTGTGCAAAGGAGACCAGTAAAAATTCATAGCTGAATAAAATGATCTACAGAAAAGATTGAATTAAATGAGTTTCTCTATTTTTTTATTGGGGTTGTTGTTGCTGTTCTTTATATATATGCAAAAGAACAGGTAATGAGACAACAAGAAAATATGAAGACAAGAATGTGAGGACAAAAAAGGATATTTTAGTTCATAAAAAAGCTGGGGGTTGTAGAAGCAAGTTTGAGAAATGTATTAAATGTTTACAGGATTACCATAGAAACCATTAGCTCAGTTATGCATTTTTAAGTCTTCGTGACTAAAATAATATGTGTCTAAACCATTTTTTTTTTTTAATGAGAAGGCAGGCTGAGAGTAGACTCCACAAAGAACAAAGTGTTCATCCCTCAGATCAGATGTACACAATCAGAGTTCACAAACTGCATGATCAAAGAAGTTCCTTCCAACTAAGAGAAAAAGTACCTAATAAATGAACTTCCATTTTTCCTAATGTGTGTGTCTGACATGCTCTTTAAGTGGGATATTACAATTATTATTGACTAGATGGTGTTCTTAAGGAGCTCTGGTTGCCTAGTGGTTACAAATAGGGCTGTGAACCTTAAGGCCAGCAGTTCAAAACTGCCAGGTGTCCCATGGGAGAAAGATGAGGCTTTCTGCTCCCTTAAAGATTTACAGCCTCGGAAACCCTATACAGGGTCTCACTATGAGTCAGAACTGACTCCAAAGCACATAACTTCCACCACCACATATGGTGTTATTAGAGTTGTCAAAGATGACATGGATCATATAAAAATCAATATCTTAGATATTAGTGAGCTGAAATGGACAGCTATTGGCCACTTTGAATCTTAAAATTATATATTTTGCTATTCCAGAAATGAAAAATTGAAGAGAAATGACATCATATTTATCATCAAAAAGAACATTTCAAGATTTGTCATGAAGTATTATACAGACTGTGATAGGATAATGTCCATGTACCTTCAAGGGAACCCAAATAATATCACTAACATTTGAATTTACACCAAAACCACTAAAGACAATAATGATGAAACTGAAGGCTTCTACCATAAACACATAATCAAGATGTACTGATAATTACTGGTGACAAGAATGTAAATGTTGGAAACAAGAGGAAGACTCAATATTTGGAAAATATGGCCTTGGTTAAAGCAATGCTGGAAATGTTGTGGATCATCATAAAAGATGATTATACATATGGACCTTACTACATGCAATACACAGAAATTAAATTGCCTACATCTGTGGGAAAAGATGGTGGAAAAGGTCCATATTATCAGTCAAAAAGAATAAAAACAGACTGTATATATGACCATCAATTGTTATTGTTAGATGCAATTGAGTCAGTTCCAACTCATAGCAATCTTATGAACAACAGAATGAAACACTGCACCATCCTGAGTCACCCTCACAATCGATGCTACATTTGACCCCAATGATGTTGCCACTTTGCCAATCCATGTCACTGTGGCTCTTCCTTTTTTTCCTTTGTACCTCCACCTTACCAAACGTGAGATCCTTCTCTAGTGACTGATCCATCCTGACATTATGTCCGAAGTATGAGAAACAAAGTCTGCCCATCATGGCATCCAAAGAGCACTCTAGCTGTACTTCATTCAAGACAGATTTATTTGTTCTTTGGGCAGTCCATGGTAAATTCAGTATTCTCTTCCAACAACTTAATTCAAATGCATCAACTCTTCTACAGTCTTCCTTACTGTCCAACTTTTGCATGTATATGAGGTTATTGAAAATATCAGGGCTTGAATCAAACTGACATCTTTGCTTTTATATACTGTAAAAGGTCTTGTGCAGCAGATTTGTCTAGTGCAATATGTCATTTAATATCTTGACTGTTGCTTCCATGAGTGTTGATGGTCGATCTGAGAAAAATGAAGTCTTTGGCAAATTCAATCTTTTCTCCATTGATAAGAATGCTGTTTATTGGTCCAGTGGTGAGGACTTTTGTTTTATTTACATTCAGATTCAATCCGTACTGAATACTATGGTCTTTGATCTTCATCAATATGTATTTTAAGTCCTCTTCATTGTCACCAAACAAGGTTGTATTATGTGCATATCACAACTTGTTAATGAGCTTTCCTCCAATCCTGATATCACATCTTTCTTCATATAACCCAGCTTCTCAAATTATTCACTCAATAGGACAAATAAGTATGGTGAAAGAATACAACTTAATAGTATAACTTTCCTAATTTCACCATTGAGACAAGAGCCAATAACAACTACTAAACATTACATGTGAAAAGGGAAGCCTATCTCCTGATCATATCCACCAGAAGACACCCAGTAAGCTTAATAACACAAGAACAAACATCCATTTAAGGATTAAAAAAAAAAAAAAAAAAATACAGGAAATGACAAATAAAAGATCAAAAACACAAAAAAAGGATCTCAAAACAGGTCCCCAAACAGAAAAGAGTAACTGAGACAAATGCACTTGAGACAGACAAAGGATCCTGAGAAGAGGAAGAGCAGATTTTGGATTTGCCTGAGAAAGATGTCAGAAGAATGATACGGAAAGAAATTGAAATGCTCCAAAAAAGGGTGGAAAAAAATAAGGAAGAAGTCAGGAAAGCACTAAAAGAGCAATCAAACAAGATTGATACAGAACTTGAAACAATTCAAAACCTGCAAAAAGAGGTCTAGATGATAAATAATAAAATACTAGAAATGGACAATACACTGAAAGGGGATATGAGCAGAATAGAAGAGATGGAAGCCAGAACGAGCGAACTGGAAGACAAATCTCTCAATATTGCTAAGATAGAAAAACAAGCTGAAAAAGGATAAAAATATCTGAAGAGAGTCTAAGATTCATACTGGATAACATGAAGAGGAACAACTTAAGAATTATTGGCATTCAGGAACAGGAAGAATCAGAGAAGTCCACAGAGGAGATAGATGAAGAGCTTCCAGAAGAAAATTTCCCTAACATCTTGAAAGATAAGAAGATAAACATTCAAGAAGTCAAAGGTACCCCAGGATGGATAAACCCCAAAAGAAAGTCACCAAGACATATAAAAACCAAGTTCTTCAAAATCAGACAAGGAGAGAATTCTAAAAGTTGCCAGTAGAGGGGAAGTGTCACTTATAAAGGCAAGCAAATCAGATTGACCTCTGACTATTCAGAAAAAACCATGCAGGCAACAAGGCAATGAGGAGACATATACAAATCCCTATGAGAAAAAAACTGCCCACCAAGAATCATCTATCCAGCAAAACTATCAAACAAATATGATGGTGCAATTAAAACATTCTAGGATAAACAGAATATAAGAGATTTTATCAAAACCAATCCAGCACTTCAAAACATCCTAAGGGGAGTTCTTTGGACTGAAAACCAGTAAGAACAGACAACAACAAGAGATTGACAAGCATAACAACACCACCTGGATCTCAGCTGACAGAAAACAGAGTCCAGAACAGAACAAAACTACAGCAATTAATTCAAAGGAGCTGGGAAGTCAGCTGAAGATCAAAATTATATCAATGTCAAAGAAATGATAATCATAGCAACAGAGATCCAGGTGATGAGAATGTCAAGTAGATTACATTATACAAGATTCTGTTAAATGGAGAGAAAAGTTAATAGATTATAAGGTAACCCAAAAGAAAGTTAATACTTCACAACTTACCATGAAAATTAACTTCCAAGCAGAATGAGCAAAAATAAAAACTAAGAAGAAACCAAAAAGAAATAGGACAAAAACAAAAACTCAGCACCAGAAGGTATGCAGAACAAAGCAACGAATAGCACTACCAAAAAATTAACATAATGACAGCAATTAATTCATACCTATCGATAAAGCCAGTGAGGATGAAATAGAAGAATTCTACCAACTTCTTCAATCTGAAATTGATCAAACATGCAATCAAGATGTATTGATCATTACTGGTGTTTGGAATGCAAAGGTTGGGAGCAAAGTGAAAGGATCAGTAGTTGGAAAATATGGCCTTGGTGAAGAAAAGATGCTGGAGAACACATGACAGAATTCTGCAAAACCAATGATTTATTTATTTCAAATACCTTCTTTAGAAAGCATAAGAGAAGACTATACACATGGACCTCGCTAGATGGAGAGAAATCATATTGACTATATCTGCAGAAAGAAACAAAGGAAACGCTCCATATCATCAGTCAAAACAAGGCCAAGGGCAGACTGTGGAACAGACCATCAATTACTCGTATGCAAATTCAAACTGAAGCTGAAGAAAATGAAAAAAAAATCCATGAGAGCCAAAATATGACCTTTACTATATCCCACCTGAATTTAGAGATCATCTAAAGAATAGATTTGATACATTAAATACTAAATAGGGAAGACAGAAGAGTTGTGGAATGACATCAAGAATATCATACAGGAAGAAAGCAAAAAGTCATCAAAAAGACAAGAAAGAAGGGAAGGGTCAAAATGGATGTCAGAAGAGACACTGAAACTTGCTCTTCAGCATAGATATGCTAAAGCAAATGGAAGAACTGAGGAGGTACAAGAAAGAGCTGAACAGAAAATTTCCAAGGTCAGCTCAAGAAGATAAAGGCAAATATTACACAAAATATGTAAAGATCGGGAGTCAGGAAACCAAAATGGAAGAACACATTCAGGATTTCTCAACTTGGAGAATTGAATAAAAAATTAATGCCTCCACTTTCATTAGTGAAGGATTCGCTGGGCAAATGATTGAATGATGCAGAAAGCATCAAAAGAACATGGAAGGAATACACAGATACACTGTACCAAAAGGAAATGGTTGATGTTCAACCATTTCACAAGGTAGCATATGTTCAACAGACAATGATACTGAAGGAGGAACTCTAAGGTGCATTGAAGGAATTGGCAAAGAACAAGGAACCAGGAACTGGTGCAATAAAACTTGAAATTATTCAAGAAAGTGAGGTGGCACAGGGGGCAAACACTCATCTATCAAGCGTACACTTCCAATCAGCCGACTAATTGGAAGAAATCCGTAATTGTGCCCCTTCCAAAGAGAGGTGACTCAACAGAATACAGAAATCATTCATCAATGTCTTTGATATCTCAAGCGAGTAATGTTTTACTAAAGTAATGGATGCTAGCATACAGTAATGGATGCTAGCATACATTGACAGAGAATTTCCAGAGGTTCAATCCGGATTCAGAAGAGGCTGTGGAACAAGGGATATCTTTGCTGATGTCTGATGGATTGTGGCTGAAAGCAGAGAATATCAGAAAGATGTTTGCTTGTGCTTCATGGAGTATGCAAAGGCTTTTGATTGTGGATTATGACACGCTATGGACAACATAGTGAAGTATGAGTATTCCGGAACACTTAACTGTGCTCATGAGGAATCTGTATATGGACCAAGAGGCAGTTGTTCAAACAGAACATGGTAACACTGAATGGTTTCAAATTAAGAAAGGTATGTAACAGGGTTGTATTCTTTCACCATACTTATTCAACCTGTATGCTGAGCAAATAATCCGAGAAGTTGGGTTATATGAAGAAAAATGTGGCATCAGGTTTGGAGGAAGACTCATTAACAACCTGAGATATGCAGATAATACAAACTTGCTTGCTGAGAGTAAAGAGGACTTAAAATATTTACTGATGAAGATCAAAGAGCACAGCCTTCAGTATCGATTTAATTTCAATGTAAACAAAACAAAAATCCTCACCACTGGACCAATATAAAACATTGTTATCAACGGAGAAAAAAATAAAGTTGTCAAGGACTTCATTTTTCTTGGATCAACTATCAACACTCATGGAAGCAGCAGTCAAGAAATCAAATGGTGTATTGCATTGGGCAAATCTGCTTCATAAGACCTTTTTAATGTGCTGAAGAGCAAAGATGTCAGGTTGAAAACTAAGATGCATCTGACCCAAGCTGTGGTATTTTCAATAACCTCATATACATGTGAAAGCTGGTCAGTGAATAAGGAAGACCATAGAAGAATTGATTCATTTGAGTTATGGTGTTGGAGGAGAATATTGAAAGTGACATTGGCAACCAAAAGAACCAACAGATCTGTGTTGGAAGAAGGACAGCCAGAGTGCTCCTTGGAGTCCAGGATGGCCAAACTTCATCTCTCATACTTCGGACATATCATCAGGAGGGATCAGTTGCTGGAGAATGATATCATGTTTGTTAGGGTCAAGGGTCAGACAAAAAGAGGAAGACTCCCAGCAAGATTGATTGGCAAAGTGGTAGCATCAACTGCTCAAGCACGGTAACAATTGTGCGGTTGGCCCAGTATCGGTAAGTATTTCGTTCTGTTGTGCATAGGGTTGATATGAATCGGTACCAACT
>NW_006409088.1:205366-205984 GCF_000296735.1 Chrysochloris asiatica
GGAAAAAATCTTTGCAATGACATATCAGACAAGGGACTGATTTCTAAAACCTATAGGAAAAAGTAACTCCTCTACAAGAAAAAGACAACTAACCAAAATAAAATATGAACACAGGACATGAATAGACACATCATCAACGAACAGATTTGGGCAGCCAACAAACATATGAAGAAATGTTCAGAATCATTAGCCATAGGAGAAATGCAAATGAAAACAACAATGAAATACTGTTTCATATCAGCAATAATAGCGAAATTTGAAAAAGCAGAAGAAAATAAGTACTGGTGAGGATATGGAGAGACTGGGACCCTCCTACATTGTTGGTGGGAATGTAAAATGATCCAACCACTCTGGAAAACGGCACGGCGCTTTCTCAGAAAGTTGGAAATATAAATACCATATGATCCACGAATTCCTCTACCTGGTATTTATCCACAAGGAATATGAGCCATAACAGGAGCAAATATTTGTGCACCAATGTTCATAGCAGCAATATTCATAATAGCAAAAATATGGAGACAGGATAAGTGCCCATCAATGGTTGAATCAATAAACAAACTTTGCTACATACACACAATGGAATATTATGCTACCTTGAAGAATAATAAGGAAGCTCTA
>NW_006409088.1:219975-226786 GCF_000296735.1 Chrysochloris asiatica
AATCAATTGGCCACATAGTTGTCTCCTAATTTCTTGGCTGAGATGAATGAGTGCCTCCAGTGCATAGTGACCTGGTATAGGGTTTTTGAAGAGTAACAGGTGGGTTTGATTCTTGTGGTTAGCAGTATAGTGCTTACCCTACAGTGCCACACCAGGACTATAGTAAATATATTGTTGCTGTTGTTAAGTGCCATTGAATCATTTCCAACTTAAAGCTACTCTGTGTAGGTTTTTTAAGATTTTAAATCTTAGTGGGGTCAAAAAGTCTCATCTTTCTCCCCTGGAGCAGCTAAAAATTCAAATCTCGAACATTGAGTTTTGCAGTCCGATGCTTATACAATGTGAATGTATTTGGGTTAGGTTTTACAGTTGATAATTTCTTTTTGTTACATTTCTTTGAGTTAGTTTCAATTTACAGTGACCTCATTCACAGCAGACTGAAACACTCTAGGTCCTCCACCATCCTCACAATCATTATGTTTGAGCCCATTGCTATTGTCAGTATGCCAATACACCTCATTGGAAGTCTTCCTCTTTTCATCTGACCCTACACTTTACAAAGCATGATGTCCTTCTCCAGGGATTGGTTCTTACTTATAATATGTCCAAAATATAAAAGAAAAAGTCTGGACATCCTGACTTCCAAGGAGTATTCTGGCTATACTTTTATGAACACCAATTTGTTTGTTCTTCTGGCAATCCATGAAACCTTTAATGCTATTCTCCAACATCATAACACAAATGTATAAATTCATTCTCAAAATTACTACTATGTTTGAGTCCATTGGTGTAGCCACTGTATCAATCCACCTCATTGAGAGTAATTTTTTTTTGTTTTTGATCCTTCATGTTACCTAGCAGAATGTCCTTCTATAGGGACAGTGCCTCCTGATTGCATGCTTTAAGTCCTGCCTCCCTTGCTTTATTTAATAATTTATTTATTGTGAATTTAGTGATAGTTTACATGGGAGAATATTGGCCTTACACCATTTCATTACAGTGATTGCAATCTCCTCCGTGCATCATCATTCAATAGTATTTGCTTCCATTTCCTCTGTTTTTTTTTTGTTTGTTTGTTTGTTTTGTTTTGTTTTCAAGAGGAATATACACTCAGGAATATATAATCATTTAAACAACCAAAGAGCACATTTTGCAAGCCTATCTCCTGGCTGCCAGCACTCAGTACCTCTCTTTCCATGAGTCTAGAGTCCTCAGCTGCTCTCTCTCCCCATTTCCTCATCTCTGCCTCCATCTATGGTGTCACTACTTCTCTGGATAGGATCCTATATCCACTTATGTTCTTCTCCTTCAATGGTCCTAGGGTCTTCTGTTTCTTCAGTGTAAGATTAATTATTTCCCCATTTTTGTTACAAAACTTCTACCTTTACAGTTGTGACAGTCACAATTAGTCATGATAACAATTATTCACTACTAAATCATTAGAATCTTATCCCCATCACTTTTTACCAGACCATTCTAGACAAGATGAAAACTATTCAGTGGGAACTTTACCTTTCCCCACACACTCTGAACCAAAACTCCCTCTTGAACACTTATAAGTCAATCACTTCATGCCTTTATTGCCCCCTCATTTTAGGTAGCCAATTTCTAAGTTGTCCCTTCCTATCTATCCTGTATAAAGAGAGGATAGGATTGATACTTGATGTGAAGATTCCTTCCCTCTCAGTTGTTACTTTGAGCTACTACTTCTATAAATATAGGTCAAGTTAATATATTTGTAGCAATTTACACTCATTTACTTTATGAAAAATTGTTTTTTCATCTCCCTCTAGTAGAGTTCTGATTATCAAGCTATTGAGACTAGGTCAAATGGGTACTAACTATCTGCAAGTTTGGGTGTTCCTGTGTATCTCCCCTCACTTCATAACAGCTGGGTGATTCACTCTCAGCTCCAGTCCTCCGTGTCTATGTCCTTGTCCATGGACTCAGGGATCCCCAAGTCCCACCACATTTTGGAACAATCAGCCCGTCTTCTTCTCTTTCTTATCTCCAAGTCAATAGGAGTAGAACTCAGCCCATTTCTTCATTGCTGTCTCTCCCTTGCTTTTAAGGATCATCTGGCTATACTTTTGCTAGCACAAATTTGTTCATTCTTCAAACAGTCCACAAAACATTTAATATTCTTCAAAAACAGCATAATTCAAAGATATCATTTCTTTTTATGAATTCTGTATATTCATGGTCCAAGGAGTCCTGATAGTACGTATATGAGACAATTGAAAATACCAAGGTCCTGAGCAACACAACTTAGTTTTCAATGACATCTTTATTTGTTAACAATTTAAAGAGATCAACTGGAACAAATTTGTTCAATAAAATACATTATTTGATTTATTGACTAATGTTTTCCATGACACTTGATTGTGGGTCCAAATAATTCTGACAACTTCAAATTTTCCCAATTTATTGTCATTATAACAGTGGCCTAGTTGTGAGGATTTTATTTTGGTTGATTTGTAATCCATATTGAAAGAATTGATCTGTATTAGTGTTTCAAGCCCTCTTCACCTTCCGCCTGAGAGGTTGTGTCATCAGCATATGTAGGGTGTTTGTGAGTCTTTCTCCAACCCTAATGTCACATTTTCCTTCATAAAATATATTTATTCCTGCAGCTATTAAAAATACAAAGAATCGTGGTAGAAGGAGGTAGAGTACAAAGAACTGTTGAAAAAATATATTTCATTTAACACTGAAAGACTATTACATATTAAATTGCATATTAAAAGTTTTTCTTTAGACATTAATTAAAGAAATGTCATTAAACACTCTTTAAAATGTAGTCTGTGGTAATAAAATGGACTCCAATTGGATGCATTCTACTATTAGAAGTATGGACTTGAGAGACTTTCACACATTCTCCATACTTAAAGTTCTTGAAGTGTCAAACTAGAACTGTGGACTAGACAATCTTAGCGTTCTTAGATTTTATGAACCAGATTCATGCAGTTCATAAACTTTTCTTTGCTATTAAAAATGGTATATTTGGAAGCTACATTAACTCTTTCTGGATTATTAGTTTAATTTACGTGTATGGCATAACTTTATATGCAAGGCTATTTGGCTTCATTTAATTCCAATTATTTCCACTTATACTATAGTAGTTAACTTCCATTTATTGTTTGACCTTTTTCTCTTTTGAGTCAAATTTGAGTTATAATAACATGCATAGCAAATAAAATGAGCTATTTATATTTATATCATATAATCTTCATTAACTACGGAGTCATTCTATAATGTATTATCTAAATTTTAAATATATTCCAAATGTATATCAACATGATAAAAATAGTTATGAATCAGGCTGTGAATCGCAAGTTTAGCAGTTAGAAACTACCAGCTGATAAGGCTTTCTGCTTACGTAAAGATTTATAGCTTCAGAAACCCTGTACAGAGTCGCTATGAGTAGGAACGGACTCCACGGCACATAACAACAACATAGCTACTTAGCTCGAGGTTTTATAATTAATCTTCTATTTCTAATTCCTTAACCTTGAACAAATTTAAAGTTACATTGGTATGATCCTAAGTTTTCACTGGCAATGTGACATCTTGAACTAAAAAAGATAATGATCAACCTGTATTTTCAGTATTATAAAAAAAATCAAAGTGTAAATGGAAAGATTAGTACAATGAATGTGTACGTTAATATTAACCAGTGTTATAAATTGAACTGTGTTCTCTTCAAAATATCTTGAGTTGCTTATAATACTTAATGGTTTGGAAGTTACCCAGCTTTTAAAAATCTTCAACAATCTGCCATTTTTGTTTGATCTACATGCCTATTTATCTCTGCCCTGATGTTGCACTGAATGTAAGCATTGGACCCCAAAGTTTGTTTAAACCACAATGTCAGTGGCTCAAACATACCAGCTGCTGCTTGAAAACCCTATAAAGGGATGCTATGACTCGGAACTGACTCGATATCACTTAACAACAGTAACATATTCCTACTCATTTAGCAAAACATAATTAGTTAATTTTTAAAAAATAAATTATCGTTGGTAAAGTTTATATGCAGCACAATGTGAAAATTCTAGTTACGAGTACAACCAGTATATACACTTATATAAACCACATACCCATTAATAATGGATAATATGTGATTCATCCATGTTGTGGTTTGGAATTTTCTAATGTATATTGTTATGGGATTTTAAAATGTGTTGTTTACAAATGCATAGAAATATAATTGGTATTTCAAAGGCTTGGTACATATTTAACTAAACAAAAAAATGATTTTCTTTTTTTTCCAAGTAGTTTTCTCATTTAAAAATTTGCCAATAGTGTGTGAGATTTCTCGCTATTCTAAATGAATGCTAACATTTGGCACTAGGTCTTTTAAGTGTAGCTATTTTTATAGTATTTTATAGTACTTATAATAGTATCTCCATGTAGGTTTTATATGAATTTCTTTGATGACTAGTGTGTTAGAGTATTTTCATGTACTTACTAGCAAGTTGCTATTTGTTTTATTATTGAAAGTTGGTAGTTTGTTTTATTAATTTTTATTACTATTATTGAAATGTAGGAGTTTCTTTTTGACAGTTTAGTATGGATTAGATGGAACCTAACAAAGCACAATAGTTTTCCATTCAAAACTATATACTTATTTTGTTTCATGATGTTATCTGCTACTCCCTATATGTGACAGCATTCTTGCCACTTCCTCCATGGGTGGCTCATTGCCATTTTACTATCTTTTTCTATTGTTTTGTGCCACCACTCGTCTGTCAGTTTGTCATACTGTGGTGGCTTGTGAGTTGCTGTGATTCTGAAAGCCATGCCACTGGTATTTTAAATACCAGCAGGATGACCCATGGTGGACAGGTTTCAGATGAACTTCCAGACGAAGACAGACTAGGAAGAAGGAGTGATGGACAACCTCCGAATATTTAGTCACTAAAAACCTTATGAATAGCAGAGAAACACTGTCAGTTGAGTAGGAACAGACTCAGTGGCACGTAACAACATCAATTCCTGCTTCTCCTTCTTTGAATATCATTGATTCTTAACCTTATGCTACCTCTTGTAATGGCTGTGTTTGTTCAATTCTTTTTCGTACAGTGATTTTGTATATTCTTTTCATCTTCCAATTTCTGACATCATTCAATATGTTGCCAATATAATCCTTTAATATTACAAGTTGACATTAGAATTTGTTCTTAAGTTTTATCAACTTGAGAAATGCTGAGCATGTTTTTCTCTTTTGGTAGTCTGTTGTAGTTTTTGTTAAGTGCCATGGAGTTGATTCTAACCCATAGTGACCCTGTATAGGGTTTCCAAGAGCAGCTGGTGAGCTTGAACCACTGACCTTGCAGTTCAAATGACTCTGCAGTCTGACGCATTAGCCCACAGCACCACACCAGGACTCCTTTTTTAACATTCTAACTGCAGGTTTTCTTCCCATTTCATTATAAAACTTTACTTTTTATGTCCTTTATTTATTTTTTATTTTTCAATGACATCAAGTTGATTTATTACTTCTAACAAGTCCATGAAACAGAGTAGAACTGTCCATAGGGTTTTCTAGGCTGTAATCCTGAGGTAAGCAAATCCGCAGCTCTTTTTACTGTAGATCTCATGCAAGGTAAGTTCAAACCACTAACTTTCCTGTTAGCAGATAAATACTTCAATGTTGTGCCTCCTACTTTCATTTTTTCTGACCTTTAATTACTGCAAAGAACTTGGGAGTGATAGTGGATTTTATGTTTCAGAGTCATAAGTTTGAATCCTCCAGTTGCTCCATAGGAGAAAGAGATTTTCTGTTCCTATCAATATTTCCAGCCTGAAGATTTTGTTTTTTTTTTAGTTTTGGGTTTTACCTATTATTTTATTTTAACCTTTAAATTTGCAGTTGAATTCCATCTTTAAATGTGAAACACTCTGTTCATATAGACACTTATTTTTTATGCTTCAATAGAAATGAGTAATTATAAAATTACATATACACATCATTAGATTTAAGCTTGAGCATTCCATATAATTAAGTACTTAGAGTTTATTAAGCAAATAATAATGCAATTCACATAATAGATTACATCTTATGTATTCAACTAATTTCCTGTGACTGCTGTAATAAATTAGCACAAATTTGGTGACTTACAATAAAATTAAAAAAATGAATAAGCAAAACTAAAACTCACTGCCATTGATTCAATTTCTACTCATAGTGATGCTTTACAAGGTTTATGATACTGCAAATCTTGATGGGATCACACAGCCTCATCTTTCTTCTGTGGAGCAGATTGTGGATTTGAATTTCCTACCTTGTGGTTAGCAATTCAGTACTTATCTTACAGAGACACTGGAGCTTACAAGAAGAAAATTTCTTCTCTCCAAATTCAAGAGGCTAAAATTTGTAGTCAGTATCATGTGAGTCTTGGTGTGGCACTATATGATAAATACTCTAGGTCAATGATTCAAATACATTAGTCTGCTCCTTGGAAAACCTGTACAAGGCTGCTATATGTTGGAACCAATGTAATGGCACATAGCAATGCCAACAGCAACATCACAGGGTTGAAATCAAGATTTAGGCAGAACATTTCTCCCTTTGCAATCTCCAGTGGGTATTTGTTTCTTGCCTCTTCTAGAGTCTGGTGACTGTTCTCATCCTTTGTTTTCCGATTGTATCATTTTAATGGCTACTTCTGTTGTAACATTACCTTCTTTTCCATTGTTTTATAATCCACTATTATCTCATCTCAAAATCCTTAGCTTAATCACAATCACAAAGAGTCATTTACAGGCTTCAAGGATTGTTGATGTTGTTAAATTCCATCAAGTAGGT
>NW_006409088.1:227761-230327 GCF_000296735.1 Chrysochloris asiatica
GTTGTGCTCTTTGATTTTCATCAGTCAATGTTTTAAGTCCGCTTCACTTTCAGCAAGCAAGGTTGTATCATCTGCATATTACAGGTTGTTAATGAGTCTTCCTCCAATCCTGATGCAACATATTGCTTCATAGAACCCAGTGTCTTGGATTAATTGCTCATCATACAGGTTGAATAAATATGGTGAACGAATAAAACCTTTTCACACACCTTTTTAATTTTGAAACATTCAGTGTTCCCATGTTTTGTTCGAATAACTGTTTCTTGGTCCAGGTACAGATTCCTCATGAGCACAATTAAGTATTCCGGAATACTCATACTACACAATGTTGTCCATAGCTTGTCATGATCCACACAATCAAAAGCCTTTGCATAGTCAATAAAGCACAGGTAAATATCTTTCTGATATTCTCTGCTTTCAGCCAAAACCCTTCGGACATCAGCAATGATATCCCTCATTCCACGGCCTGTTCTGAATCTTGTTTGAACCTCTGGATGTTCTCTGCCAATGTATGCTTGCAGCCATTTCTGTATTGCCTTTAGTAAAACTTTACTCACATGGGATATTAAAGAGATTATCTGATGATTTCCACATTCCATTGGGTCCCCTCTCTTTGGAATGGGCACAATATGGATCTCTTCCAATCAGTTGGCCAGATACTTTTCTTCCAAATTGCTTAGCAGAGATGAGTGAGTGCCTTCTGTACCACCTCACTTTGTTGAAAAATTTCAATTTTTATTCCATCAATTCTTGGTGCCTTGTTCTTTGTCAATTACTTCAATGCACCTTGGACATCCTCCTTCAGTATCATTGAATCTTGATCATATGCTACCTCTTGAAATGGTTGAACATTAACCATTTCCTTTTGGTACAGCGACTTTGTGTATTCCTTCCACCTTCTCTTGATGCTTTCTGTACCATTCAATAATTTGCCCAGAGAATCTTTCAATAACAAAAGTAAAGGCTTGAATTTTTTCTTCAGTTCCCCCAGCTTGAGAAATGCTGAGCATGTTCTTCCTTTTTGGTGTTCTGATTCCTGATCATTGCACATTTTCTTGTAATATTTGATTTTATCACCTTGAGCTGACCTTTGAAAATTTTCTGCTCAGCTCATTGACCTCCTTTTTTCCATTTGCTTAAGCAACGCTACTATGAAGAGCAAATTTCAGTTTGTCTTCTGACATTCATTTTGACCTTTTCCTTCCTTCTTGTCTTCTCAATGACTTTTTGCTTTCTTCATGTATGATGTTCTTGCTGTCATCCCACAACTCTTCTGGTCTTCTGTCTTTAGTGTTTAATGCATCAAATCTGTTCTTCAGATGATCTCTAAATTCAGGTGGGATATATTCCTGGTCATATTTTGGCTCTCGTGGATTTGTTTTCATTTTCTTCAGCTTCAATTTGAATTTTCATATGTGTAATTGATGGTCTGTTTCACAATCTTCCCTGGCCTTGTTTTGACTGATAATATGGAGCTTTTCCATCGTCTCATTCTGCAGATGTAGTCAATTTGATTTCTATGTATTCCATCTGGTGAGGTCCACGTGTATAGTTGTCTCTTATACTATCTAAAGATGGTATTTGAAATGAACAAATCATTGGGTTTGCAGAATTCTATCATGCATTCTCCAGCATTGTTTAGATATAATACACATACATAGTTATTACTTATTTTTACCAAACTATATATAATACACATATATTGTTAGTATTTATTTTGACCAAATAGGCTTCATTTTATTAATTTCCTGAAAATTGTATTATTGTAATACTGTAGATTTCAAAACTGAGCTTTAACTATTAAAGCAATATCTTATCTTAGTCAAAACCTTATCTTATATTTTTTCATAATTAGCATAATTAGCAAATGAAATGCTTTAGAGATTCTAGAGCACATACTATTTTATTAAACCATCTCTTTCTATTGGTACATAAAATGGAGGCTCCCTTAGGAATTGAAGTGTTTTCTCAGTGGGCTATTTACTTATTTACATTTTGGTTTTTGGCAATTCAGTAAATAGTTTATTTGGGATTGTCATTAGTGACTAAGATTATTAATTTATAAATTGGAACAACATTCTATTTAGAGTTTTGCCCATGTGGGATTTTATTGTCTACTGGCAAAGTCACCATTAGAAGATTAATACATATACTTAATTTTCTCTATTAAGTAGCAGGGTGCTATTCTGAAGTAGGAGGCTAACAAAACATGTAGCAGTGACATATATACTATGCTTACTGTTTTAATTAAAAATACTTACTATGCTTCCAAAATTGCCAATCCCTGTTGTTTTGTCTTGTATTAATTTTGTTTGGTTAAGTGTCATCAAGTAAGTTCTGACCCATAGTGACCCTATATAGGGTTTTCAAGGAGTTACTGGTGAGCTTGACCCACCAACTTTTAGTCAAATGACTTTGCAGTCCAGTGCATTAACCCACAGCACCATATTCAAAAGACACACCCCATCTCCACTAACTTTCATGTAGTGAAATCATTGCAATTTTTTGTTTGAAATTATATTTCCAAAGGATGAAATATTTGTGTTTTGAAATACAGATAACCTAG
>NW_006409088.1:232544-236297 GCF_000296735.1 Chrysochloris asiatica
CAAGATGGCCATAGTTTGTCTCTCATACTTCATACATTATCAGGAGGGACCAGTTGTTGGAGAAGGATACTATGTTAAGTAGGGTGGAGGGTCAGACAAAAAGAGAAAGAGCCCCAGTGAGAGGGATTGGCAAATGGCAGCATCAATGGTCTCAAGCATGGCAACAATAGTGAGTTTGGCCCAGGAGCCCAGCACAGTTCTGCTGTACATAAGGTCGCTATGAGTCAGTACCAACTCGATTGTACGTAACAACTACAACTTACTCAAAGATCTTCCTAACTGTATCTCTGCTTATGATACGTGAACATTCAGTATGAATTACTCAGAAAATCTTTATCAGCTGTAGAAAGCATATTCTTTTCTGCGTAGCCATTAATTAAATGCAAAATATGAAGGTAATTAAGGTCTTGTGTATGAGATATAAACAAATTTGCATTTGAATAAACAGCTTCCATTAGGACATAATGAAGTAAACATTGGAACCCATTTGCTAGAGCATGATCTCTAATTAAGCCACTTACCAGGTGGGTGTCATTGATCAACTTCATCCTTTTTTATTAAAATGAGAAGGGTGCCTGTAGTCAATATTGGTATTATTTCCAATTATTTTTTTCTTTCTCACAGGAGGCTGATCAGCCTCTTCCTTAGATGGTGTTAATTGCCATTATGTTGATTTATAGTCATGAAAACCCCATGTGTTTAAAGTAGAACTGTTTCATAGGGTTTTCAAGGTCAACACCTTTCTGAAACTGATTATAATGCATATCTTCCCAGACATGTTTTGTTGGGTAGGAAACACCAACTTTTCAGTTGATAGTTGAATGCTTAATGGTTTGCATCTCCTAGGACCTCCTGGAACATCTCCTAGAGCCATAACATTATGGGGCCCCTCTGTGTGGAAGGAATACACTCCACTACACCACTGACAGCAGGTTTAGTCATTTGACTTGCCTTAAGTTCAAAAGATAAGGATATAAGCACAAAGTGTCACTCCACATCAGAACCTGTAAGAAACACCATAAGATTCCGCCTTCACACCATAATTACATATATCAAACAAGTACCAGATCTTCAACATAGGTTCCTGGATTAAGTAATAAATGCAACCATGGCCTAGCTAAAAACAGCATATGCTGATTGATGGTTGTTTGCTGCCGAGTCAGTTCTAACTCATAGTGACCCAACATAGGGCTTCCAAGGCAGCAAAACTTTAAAGGAGCAGAAAGTCTCATCTTGCTACCACAGAGCAGTTGGTGGATTTGAACTGCAGACCTGACAGTTGGTAGCCTGACTCATGAATCACATCTTCTTTGTATTAGAATATAAACTCTGAAATTATATGTGCAGCCATGTATATATCATGAGAAAAGCATAAAAATAATTTTTATAAGGCACTCAGGTATTTGGAATCATGTAAAACTTCTATGTGGTTGTTGTTCTTGTTAAATGCTGTTAAATGTTGTTAAATCGGTTCCAACTGATTCGGGTTTTTGAGAAGCAACTGGTGAGCTTCAACTGCCAACCTTGCAGTTCAAACTGACTTTGCTTTGCAGTCCATACTTGCTCCCCCACTTAAGTGCCTGGAGTTATCCCAACTATAATCAAGCTTCCTGTCCAGATTATTTCACCTTTACTTAGTCCACTGGCTGAAAAGTCCAGTGTTCAGTCTCATGCTCTGGTTCTTGGTTCTGCTGCTACTGTTGCTCCTCTGAAAGCCCTCCAGTGTTACAGTCTGTGGGAGAAGGTTCAATGCTCCCACATCTGGGACCCAAACGTTCAATGCTCACACATCTGGGACCCAAAGGACACATTCCATTCCTAGCTCTTCTTCTTTGATGGTTGTGAGATCATACTCCTGCTTTTGAGATTGTTCATTTTAAACCATGCTAGAAGTTTGAGTTTTTACAATTACAATGAACACTGCTAATATCCACAGCTAAATCATGTCATTCTATCATTACCTTCGTCCACTTTCTCTTAACCAGACCCAGAAGGGCAGACTCCTTATTTACTAAGAGTTACAGACTATGGTTATAAGATGGTGGTGGTGGTGTGTCACTGGGCATTTACAACTAATAGCAACCCTGAGTAGGGTTCTGAGCCTACAAATATTTACGGGAGCAGAAAGCTCATCTTTCTCCCAAGGAGTGGCTAATAGATATAAAGTGCTGACCTTGTGAGTTGCAGCCCAACTCACAACCCACTAAAGTATCAGGGTTCCAAAGGCTAGAAGAGATAGTAGATAATTCACTATAACACAACTAGTCCTCTGAACTACAAGAGACTCTATATTTAATCATCTGTCATTTCATCTGTTGTACCATAATTTTGGAGTCCTGTCGTGGTACTATGGGTTAATACATTGGACTGAAAATTCAGTTTGAACCCCAAAGCCAGCTCTTTAATTCCACCAGCTAATCCTCAGAAACCCTATTCAAGGTCACTATGGGTCAGAACCAACTTGACTGCACTTCACAACAACAACAACAATAGCCTTAATTTGTGTACATACCAATAGTTCCCAGTTTAGATGTGTTCAAGTTACATGAACTGCACTTATAACCTGAACTCAAATTGAGAACGTCAAGGTTTTGTTTTGTTTTAATTTATATAATATGCATATAACTGGAAAAACTGGAGTGCTGTAAGTTTATGTTACATGAGTTTTTAAAGATAATGATAATAAAAGAGAATAATAATGGAAACATTTTTTAGAAAGAAGTATTTAATTTTTAATGTTTGAAATAAACACTGAAACCAGAAACCTGTGTAAGCTGGAAACCTACCAAAGAAGGAAAACTCAAATAATTTCAACTAAAGCAAGTGATGGAATCCTGGTATGGCGCTGTCAGATAAATACAGGAGAGCTAACCACAAAGTAGGTGGTCCAAACCCACCTTCTACTCCTTAGAAACCCTATACAGGACCAATATGAGTCGGAACCACCTCAACAGCAGTTAATAACAAAGCATGTGATAGCAAAGTGGGCCAAGGAGGAAGACATGCAAGACCTACTGAAGCAAGGCAGACCCATCGAATTCTAGCTCTCACAGGTTCATTCCAGTCGAGCTACGTTGTCTTCATGATTATGGCTTTATTTATTTATTTATTTATTATTTCTGTATCTCATTATTGGCCCTTGAAGATGGCTAAATCAAGTAATTGGTACAACTTTGACCTACACCTGAAAGAGCTACTACATATGGAATTCTATTAAGATGTATGCATGATATTATCAAACCTATTCATTTTCTAGTTGATTGTGAACCATAACGACTTTATAGGACAGAATAGAATTGCTCCATGAGATGACAGAGTTTCTAAAACTGTCATGGTGTAGCTCTGTAGAATAAGTACTCGACTGCAAGGTTGTTTTGAAAAGCAAGGTCACAATTCAAACTTATCAGCCACTCCTTGGAAATCCTACAGAGGGTTGCTATGCATTTGAACTGACTCGACATCACTTAACAACAACAACAATCGTTACAGAAATAAACTGCCATGTCTTTCCCCTTGGAGGGGCTGGTGGCTTAGTAGCCTAGAGTTTTTGTCACTGTGCCACTAGGGCTTCTAATGATATTATTACAAGAGCAAAAAAGAAATAGAATACTTCATTCTAACTAGCATTTTTTTTTTTTTTCTACTTGCCTCAAAACTCCATCACTCCAACTTCCTTGTTGGTCTCCTTTTTATTATCAAGGGTAAGAACTGGTGTTTGATCTCATTCTTTTTCTATCATCTTTAATAAATAAA
>NW_006409088.1:236982-238259 GCF_000296735.1 Chrysochloris asiatica
CTGACTTCTTTGTTCTTCAATACTTTCAAAAGGTCTTGTACAGCAGATTTGTCAAGGAATGCCATTGAATATATTTTCCTGTCATTTACTAATTCTGTGGACTTAATCATATTGTAAGGCGATCTAGAGTTGTAGTGAGTTACATGTTGGATTGTCAGCTACAACATTCAAGTCCAAACAGCTGCTCCACAGAACAAAAAAATATGGTTGTCTGTCCCCTCAAAAATTTCAGTTCTTGGGCACTCTGGTGACTTGGAGTTACTTGGTAATGGCTTTTCTATCCATAGTATTTTTAATTCTCACCAAGTGATTGGTTAGGACCTTTAAAATAGGTATAATAGACTCTTATACAGGACTTTAAGGCTGGGATTGGTTTGTTTTGCTCTCCAGCTAGGTTTAAAAGAAATCATCTCAGAAGAGATGGAAGATCCAAGGGTCATAAAGAAGGAAGAGCATGAGTGACATGTGAGATCCCTACTTAGAGAAACAGTGATGGCAGAGGCAAAGACAAGAGATAGCAGCAGTGGCAGTGACATGGTGAGAGAGAGCAGCTTCTGGATTTCAGAACTTGCAAGAGTAAATCTGAGTACCTACAGGCAGGTGTGGCACTGTGGGATAATGCACTGAAACACAGGTCAGTTTGAACCACAAATTCAGTGGTTCAAATTCACCAGATGCTCCTTGGAAACATTATACAGGGTCACTAAGAATTGGAAACAACTCAACAGTCCTTAACTAAAACCACACGCTATCACAAGCAAGTCTGTATCATTTACATATCACAGTTTGTTAATGAGTCTTCCTTAAATCCTGATGCCACATTCTTTTCCATATAATTCAGCTTCTCAGATTATTTGCTAAGAAGATTTATTGAATATATAATGGTGAAAGAACACAAACATGGTACATACCTTTCTTAATTTTAAACCATTCACTGTCTGCTTGTTCTGTTCAAATGACTGCTTTTTAGTCTATTTACAGGTTATTCATGAACAAAATTAAGTGTGCAGAATATTCATGTTCCATAATATTGTCCATAGATCGTCATGATTCTTACATTTGAAAATCTCAGCATATTCATTAGGTAAACATATTTCTGGTAGTCTCTGCTTTCAGCCAATACCCTTCTTACACCAGAAATGATATCCTTCATTCCACATTTGCATCTGAACCCAGCTTGGACCTTGGAAGTTTCCTGCAAATGTAGTCTTGGAGATAATTTTGTATTATGTTTAGAAAAATTTGTTTGCATATGATATTAATGATAATTGACCAAT
>NW_006409088.1:240306-242675 GCF_000296735.1 Chrysochloris asiatica
AGTGCCAAACTAGGACCTAACCAGGGGTCTATCCTTTTTATGTGTATTACTAACTTTCAATACTATTTGTAACATTCCCCAAATAATTTACAGTATTAGACAAATCACAGTTATTTTATAACTCTATTCAATAATTTCTGTCAGTTCTTCAAACTGTATATTTTCCTAATTTCAATGACAAAGATGAGTTATATTTAGTTTTATTTCCTGGATTGGGTAATATCTAATTTACCCATAATTGAACATCATTTTTGTTCTATTGAAAACTTACAGAAAAAAAAAATTTTCAATTAAATATTTCCTGACAGAATAGGATAGGTTCCTTAATAGCTGACCATGCTTTTCATTGCCAGGCAGGCTGCATGAGCCTAAGCCAGGAAGACTAGCAGAATTTAAAACCCCTTAGCTTTAATCTGGCCAGGAAATCAATAGTGGATAATTTCCCTGAATGATTGCCTGCAAACCTTTGTATTAACAATATCTGAAATGGTTCGTGTAATTTAGAAGGAACAGAAAATGGCTAGGTTATTTAAGCACTAGGTAATTGGTTATCTCACAGAAATGCATGGGATGCTGGGGCAGCAAGAAGACAGACAGGAGTACAGATGGCAGCAGGAGATGTAGCCAATATCATAGGCCCTGAATAGACCCCTGTTATTGTTGATGTTGTTAGTCATTGTCAAGTTGAATATGGCTCATGGCAACACCATGACCCCATGTTATCACCAATTAATTTACAATATTACTTTGTTTCTTCTGTTTCTAACATACACAATGAGTGTATTTGCTCCTGCAAAATGCATATGACTAACTTAGTTAGTCATGAGTAACTTAGTCATGTGCAACACTACATAGAATCATGGTGTGGCACTGGACTCCTAACCACAAGGATGGTGGTCTAAGCATCTCAGAAACCCGGTTCAGGGATGCTATCAGTTCACACATAACAGCAACAACACTTCAAAGAAGGATAACACAAAAAGTACTGCAACTTGTGTTCCAGTTCTATATACATTTTTATTCCCAACAAAACATGTTGAAACAAGTGTCTGTGATTAGTGGATGGCTGAAGAACAGGTCTCTCAATAGTACACTTGTTAGTCTCATTACAAAAAAAAGCAAAACAGAACAAAACAAACAAAAAGCATAACATTGAGCATATTCTGACTCGTTGTTAAGTGCCATTGAGTAGATTCTGACCCATAGCAATCCTGTATAGGGTTTCCAAGGAGCAGCTGGTGAGCTTGAGCTACCGACCTTGCAGTTCAAAAGACTTTGCAATCTGACGCATTAGCCAACAGTGCCATTCAGACTCATAGTGACCCTATACAGTGTTTCAGAGACTGTAAATCTTAAAATAAAATGCAATCTGTGATCATCTACAAGATTAACACAATGGTTTATGAGTTTGAATGACTTCTCCAATAGAATTGCGTGAAGAATATAAAATATTAAAGAACTATGGGATGAGGAAATTCTAAAAATCCTGAATCGCTTTCAAAAAGAATAAAAACACAATTTCCTAAAGATTTTCCTAAAGGCAAGAATGTCAGCCAGGGATCTATTATGACTCTTCTACAGAGTCACTTATCACTATAGCAGCTGGGCTGCAACAGAGGAGACAAAATATAAAGTTTGAATTTGTAAGCTGCCAACTTACAACTTGGTTAGATTTATTGTCTGATTGGAGAAGTTTATATTTGTTGCGTGCAGGTTTATGTTTGATTTTCTTTCCATTAATATTTTAAATACTTTCAAACATTTTGGAAATTTCTCTTATAATGGAAAGATCTGAATTCCAACTTGAATCTGAAAATATGCACTTGAAATGTCTTAGGATCTTTTCTTCTAGTTTATAAAAACAGTATATACCATTTTCATACCTAAAAATGAACTTAGATGCTACAGAAACATTGCATATTCAACATCACTGTCATTACACATATCTTTGACAATTCCAAAGATGAACATAAATAACTAAATTCTGATTTGGGAAACAGCAAAGTTGCAGATATGAACCTCAATAACCAAAAAATAAATAAGTCAGCCAATTATTTCCCAACTAGATTCTACTTTAATATAGTTATTTGTCCCTGACTATCATAAATTGGGGTAACTGTTTACCTGAAGCAGAACTTGCACATCTTTACTTTTGTATCATCTATGTGTTTCTTTAAGGAGCTCTGGTAGTGTAGTGGGTATGAATCGGGCTGCAAACCTTAAGGTCAGCGTTTGAAACTAACAGCAGTTCCATGGAAGAAAGAGGAGGCTTTCTGCTCCCGTAAAGATTTACAGTCTCAGAAACTCTCTACAGGGTCACTATGAGTTGGAACCGAAAACTCCACAGCACATAACAACAACAACAACAT
>NW_006409088.1:254537-255911 GCF_000296735.1 Chrysochloris asiatica
AATTGATGCTTTTGAGTTGTGGTGTTGGAGGAGAATATTGAAAGTGCCATGAGTTGCTAAAAGAACAAACAGATCTGTGTTGGAAGAAGTGCAGCCAGAGTGCTCCTTGGAGTCCAGGATGGCCAAACTTTGTCTCTCAAACTTCGGACATATTGTCAGGATGGACTAGCCACTGGAGAAAGATATCATATTTGGTAAGGTTGAGGGTCAGAGAAAAAGAGGAAGACCATCAGTGAGATGGATTGGCAAGGTGGCAACATCAGTGGGCTCAAGTGTGGCAACAATAGTGAGGTTGGACCAGGAATGGGCAGTGTTTCATTCTGCTGTGCATAAGTTCACAATTAATCAGTACTGACTCAATGGCACCTAACAACAACAACAACAATACCTTATATTCTTTCACTTGACATGCACCTAATATTGCTTTTACTATTTTATACTATTTTCATCACTAACATGTACTGATTTTTTGCAACAACTTGGTGTACTTCCTATTTCATAGAATGGTATCTATGATAGGACAATATTCATATATATAGCAGGAAGACCAGTTAATACCACTATTATTCTAATTTACATGGTAAACACTAGAGCCAGTGATGAAAAAAATTGAAGAATTCTACCACTTACTTAGCATGGAACTCATTAAACCTTCAATCAAGATGTATTGATATTTATTGGTATTGGAATACATAAATTGGAAACAAAAAGGTAGGATCAGTAGTTGGAAAATATGACCTTAGTGACAGAAATGATGTGGGAGATTTCATGATAAAATTTTGTAAGACCAATGACTTATTCATTGCAAATACTTTTTTTTTCTTTTTTCAAGTTTTTATTGCAAGTCATAATTTGCATGGGAGAATATCAGTTTTACACTCATCACATTTCATTGCTATGTGTACAATCCCCTCTGTGCATCATCATTCAACAGTATTTGATTCTAATCCCTCTGTTATTTTCTTTTAGGGGATGTGTACAGGAATATTAAATCATTTAAACAACCAAAGGACACATTTTACAAGCCTGCCTCCTAGCTGCAAGCACAGTTTTTCTCTTTCCAAAAGTCCAGAGTTCTTAGTTGCTCTGCCTCCATCTCTGGTGCTGCTGCTTCTCTGGATAGGATCCCACATTCCACTCATGCTCTTCTCCCTTGATGGTCCTAGGGTCCTTTGTTCCTGTAATGTAAGATTAACTACTCCCCCTTTTGTTTCAAAACTTCTACCTTTACAGTTGTTACAGTCTCAGTTAGTCAGCATAGCAATACTCATTATTGAATCACAAGAATCTTATCCCCATCTTCTTTCACCAGACCTGTCTAGACAAGATGAAAAGTAATTCAGTGAATATTCAACTTTCCCCTGCACACTGTGA
>NW_006409088.1:256826-258780 GCF_000296735.1 Chrysochloris asiatica
CATTCCTCCCAAAGTACTCTCTGCTTCACATCTGGGGTCAACAATCCATTGCAGTGGCCACACAGAACTCATAACAATACTAAATGGATTAGAATCATGAAAAATGTGGCGAGGATTGTATCCTTTCACCATATTTACTCAATCTGTAAATGGAGCAAATAACCTGAGAAACTGAATTATATGAAGAATTTGGCATCAGGATTGGAAAAAGAGTCATTAACAACCTGTGATATGCAGATGACATAATCTTGTTTGCTGAAAGTGAAGCAAGCTTGAAATACTTATTGATGTAGATCAAAGACTACAGCTTTCAGAATGGATTGCATATCAATCTAAAGACAGCAACAATCCTTACAATAGACCAATAAATAACTTTATGACAAATTAAAATATTGACATTTCAGAAGACCTCAATTTGCTTGTATCCACAATCAGTGCTCATAGAAACAGTAGTAAAGAAATCAATCGATGTATTGCATTAGTCAAATAGGCTGCAAAGGAACTCTTTAAAGTGTTCAGGAGCAAGGAATTTGTTTGAGGACAAAGATACTATTGACCCAAGCACTGGTGTTTTCAATCACCTCATATGCATGCAAACCTTAGTCAATGAATAATGAAGAACAGAAAAGAATTGATGCATTTCAATTATGGTGTTGGTTAAGAATATTGAAAGTATCAATGACTGTCAGAAAAACAAGCAAATCTGTCTTAGAAGAAGTACAGCTAGCAGTGAGGGTGGTAAGACTTCATCTCTAGTATTTTGGGCATATTACTAGGAAGGACCAGTCCCTGGAGAAGAATGTCATGTTTGGAAAATTGGAAGGTCAGTGAAAAAGAAGATGGCCTCTCAACAAAATGGACACAGTGGCAGCAACAACAGGCTTAAATACAACAATTGTGAAGATGATGCATGAATATGCAGGATTTTGTTCCATTGTGTGTATGTTCACTGTGAGTCAGAACAGACTTGAAGGCAGCTAACAATGACTTGGTGTAACTTTTATTGATCTTTAAGCTGAAATTTTGTGGTTGGCTACTATCTGAATAGTTGAAGTTTCAAGTTCAGCCACTAGGTGCCTCAAAAGAAATTTCAAGTACTGATCGGTGTACTTCAAAAATAATTATCTATTAGTAATCCAATGGAGTACAGTTCTACTCTGACACAACACAGTGCTCATAAATCAGTATGGACTAGATGGAAACTGGATTGGTTTCATTTTTTACAATAATATATAGCTCATGGAATCTTTTGCACATTTATAGATGGACTCTAAATTATTTTACAGATTCTGCCTCCAAATGCCTTTTCCTCTTTGAGATTCCCTTATTAAATTACATACCAATAGAAATGTAGTAAAAATAAATTACTTCCCCTTTCGTAATGTTCTTATTAAGATTTTTTACCTTTGCAATGGCATATGTAATTTTAAAGCGAATTTCATTTTTTTCTTTGTAACATGAGAAATTCAGGCCCTTTGCAACATTAAAGTAACAACTTCATTCTGTTCACTGCTGTTTAAAGGGCATGAAAAGACTTCATATTTCTATAGTTAAACCCTGCTTGAGCCAAGTGTGTTTAGGAAAAGCTGTGCCTAAATGCCTACACAGGTGGCAGCTTGCATTCTGAGACCCTGCCTTTGTAGACATTCATCCTATTAAAGTCCCTGTAGTCCATGTACCTTAATTCATGTTCTTTCCTGTATATAACAAGAAAATTGCTAATGGCCAAAGCTTCCTTAAATAGTAGTCATTCACCAAGGTCAAACATTATTATCAGGTATCAGCAAAAAACAAGAGAAACCCTCCTCCATGTTACAACACTGTTTGCAACTTTGGGTTTAAACATAACAAAGATTGTGAAGATGGCTCAAAATCATACAACACTTGGTTCTATTATACATAGGTCACCATGATTTGGAGATTAGTAATGAGCAAATAACAAAAAAAAAAAAAA
>NW_006409088.1:261465-262272 GCF_000296735.1 Chrysochloris asiatica
CCTTTCTTTTCTCCTTAATGTCCTTTTGCTTCCTTCCTGTAAGATTTTCTTGATGTAATCCCACAATTCTTCTGATCTTCGGTCTATAATATCTAAAGCATCAAATCTGTTCTTGAGATGACCTCTAAATTAAGGTGGGATGTGTTGAAGCTCATATTTAGAGTCTCATGGACTTGTTTTATTTTCTTCATTTAAAACCTGAACTTGCATATGAGCAACTGATGTTCTGTTTCACAAATTGCCTATGGCCTTGTTTTGATGTTTGATATGGAAAATTTCCACCATTTCTTTCCACAGATGTAGTTAATTTGTTTTCTGTGTAATCCATCTGGTGAGGTCCATGTAATAGTTGCTGTTAATGTTGTTTAAAAAAGATGTTTGCAATGAATATGCCATTTATCTTGCAAAATGCAATCTCCAGCATCTTTTGTATCAACAAATCCATATTTTCCAATGAGTGTGATGACATTCTTCTTTCAATTTGTCATTCCCATCATAGAATACCATGTGATTGTCAAATTCAAAATGTTCGATACCACTCCATTTCAGTTCACTAGTACCTAGGATATCTATGTTTATCAGTACTATGCCATTTTTGACAAATTCCAATGTTCCTAGATTCATACTACAGACATTCAATGTTCTGATTATTAATGGATGCTAACAGCTGTTTTTGTTCATTTTGAGTTGTGCCTCATCAGCAAATGAAGGTCCTGAAAACTGTACTCAATTTGTATTAGCATGATCAACCTTTGCTTTGAGGAGACAGCTATTATGGTATCATATTTTGAATGCATTCCAACCAGA
>NW_006409088.1:263124-264407 GCF_000296735.1 Chrysochloris asiatica
TAAATTTGAATAACAGTGGTATTAACTGCACTTCCCTGTAGGCACATTAATATTATCCTATCACAGACAGCATTGAACCTCATGACTGATCTGGACATGTTCTTTTTGACGATGAATGCAACACTAGTCCTCTTCAATTTGTCACTTCCTGCATGGTAAACCATGTGGTCATCAGATTCACAATGGCCGATTCTAGTCCATTTCAGCTAATGCCTAAGATATAGATGTTTGTGCCATCCATTTCATTTTTGACACCTTCCAATTTTCCCAGATTCATACTTTGTTCCAATTTTCAATGGTTGTTTACAGCTGTTTCTCCTCATTTTGAGTTATGGCCCATCAGCAAATGTAGGTTCTGTGGGCTTTTCTCCCACGTGCTTTACTCCATTTGCGTCATCACGGTCAACTCTACTTTCATGAGGCAGGTCTTCCCCAGTCTCATTTTGAGTGCCTGTCAACCTGAGTGGCTCATTTCCTGGAACTATATCTGACAGTATTTCTCTGCTATTCATAAGATTTTCAATGACTAAATATTCAGAAGTGATTTGTCACTCCTTATTCCTAGTCTGTCTTCGTCTGGAAGCTCATATGAAACCTGTCCACCACCTGCTGGTATTTAAAATACTGGTGGTCCACGAGAGCCAAAATGTGACCTGGAATATATTCCACCTGAATTAAGAGATCATCTGAAGAACAGATTTGATACATTAAACGCTAAAGACTGACGACCAGAGAGTTGTGGGATGACATCAAGAACATCATACAGGAAGAAACTAAAAGTCATTGAGAAGACAAGAAAGAAGGAAAAGGTCAAAATGAATGTCAGAAGAGACACTGAAACTTACTCTCCAGCATAGAGATGCTATAGCAAATGGAAGAAATGAGGATGTACAAGTGATGAATAGAAAATTTCAAAGATCATCTAGAGAAGACAAACCAAATCTTAAAACAAAATGTGCAAAGATCTGGAATCAGAAAACCAAAAGGAAAGAACACGGTCAGCATTTCTCAAGCTGGAAGAACTGAATAAAAAATCCAAGCTTTGACTTTCATTATTGAAAGATTCTCTGGGCAAATTATTGAATGATGCAGAAAATATGAAGAGAAGATGAAAGAAATACACAGAGTCACTGTCCCAAAAGGAAATTGTTCATGTTCAAACGTTTCAAGAAGTAGCATATGATTAGAAGCCAATGATACTGAAGGAGGAAGTCCAAGGTGCATTGAAGGAATTGGCAAAGAACAAGGCACCAGGAATTGATGGAATAAAATTTGAAATTTTT
>NW_006409088.1:264507-278140 GCF_000296735.1 Chrysochloris asiatica
TATTTGTGCCCATTCCAAAGAGAGGTGACCAAAAGGAATGTGGAAATCATTAGACAATCTCTTTGATATCCCATGTGAGTAAAGTTTTACTAAAGGTAATACAGAAATGGCTGCAAGCATACATTGACAGAGAACTTTCAGAGGTTCAAGCAGCATAAAGAAGAGGCAGTAGAATGAGGGATATCATTGCTGATGTCCGACGGATCTTGGCTGAAAGCAGAGTATCAGAAAGGTGTTTACCGGTGCTTGATTGATTATGCAAAGGCTTTTGATTGTGTGGATCGTGACAAGCTATGGACAACACTGTGAAGTATAAGTACTCCTGAATACTTAATTGTGCTCATGAGGAGTCTGTAAATGGACCTCTTCAAACAGAACATGGGAACACTGAATGATTTAAAATTAAGAAAGGTGTGCGACACGGTTGTATTTTTTCACCATACTTATTTAAACTGTATGATGATCAAATAATCTGAGAATCTCAGTTATATAAAGAAAAATGTGGCATCAGGATTGGAGGAAGTTTCACGGGAAACCTGTTACTTGCAGATGATATAACCTTGCTTGCTAAATTGAAGAGGATTTAAAGAAGAGGATTTGAAGATTAAAGAGCACAGTCTTCATTATGTATTGCATCTCAATTTAAAGAAAGCAAAAATCCTCACCACTGGACCAATAAACAACACT
Organism: Chrysochloris asiatica; assembly: GCF_000296735.1. Taxonomy (NCBI): domain Eukaryota; kingdom Metazoa; phylum Chordata; class Mammalia; order Afrosoricida; family Chrysochloridae; genus Chrysochloris; species Chrysochloris asiatica. Next base: position 265,195 of record NW_006409088.1, read on the forward strand.
TTTATCAACAGAGAATAGATTCAAATTGTCAGAGACTTCATTCTTCTTGGATCAGCTATCAACACTCATGGAAGCATCAGTCAAGAAATCAGACAATGTATTGCATTGGGAAAATCTGCTGCATAAGACCTTTTCAAAGTTTTGAAGAGCAAAGATGTCAGCTTGAGGACTAAGGCGTGCCTAACCCAAGCCATGGTATTTTCAATAACCTCACATGCATGGCAAAGCTGGACAGTGAATAAGGATGACCATAGAAAAATTGATGCTTTTGATTTATGGTGTTGAAGGAGAATGTTGAAAGTGCGATGGGCTGTCAAAAGAACCAATAAATCCATTTTGGAAGAAGTGTAGCCGGAGTGCTACTTGAAGGCCAAGATGGCCAAACTTTGCCTCTCATTTTTCAAACTTATTTTCAGGAGTGTCCATTCACTGGAGAAGGATATAATATTTTAAGGTGGAAAGTCAGAGAAAAGGGGCAGACCCCCAATGTAATGGACTGGCCAAATAGAAGCATGGATGGACTCAAGTGTGGCAACAGTAGTTGGGTTGGCCCAGGATTGGGCAACGTTTTGTTCTGCTGTACATAAGGTCACTGTGAGTCAGTACTGACTCCATGGCACCTAGAAACAACAACATCATGTTTCAATATTCAATGTTTGGTGCTGTCTGACAGTGTTATTCATAAGGTTTTCAATGACTAAATATTTGGAAGTAGTCTGTCTCTCCTTCTTCTTAGTCTGTCTTATTCGGAAACTCAGATGAAATTTGTCCACCATGGATGATTCAGCTGATGTTGAAAAGATCAGTGGTATGACTTCCAGCATCACAGTATGACAAACTGACAGAAAAACTGTTGGAATGTAGTTTTATATGGTGTTAAAAGCAGCAATGATGACTGAGAGTGAATTGCAAAACTGGAGGAGGGCTTTCCTTTCAATATCCTATTTCTTTTTTTTTTTTTTGCTTTTCCCTGATATATCAGAGCTCCTAGAGGAATAACTTCTGCAGCCTTCTATTTTCTTCAAATGGGCAAATCAAGTAATTTATTCTACTGTTCTATATAAGAATGGATAAAGAGATGAAAGGAGGAGAGAAACAAGATTTGTAATTATGTCTCTTTTAAGAAACCAAGAACATAGAGAAAGACAAAGAAATACCATGTAAATGGAAACCAAAAGAGAAAACGTAAATTAAAGTTGCAATATCACAGGCTAATAAAATAGGTACTCCAATAAAATACAGTATTTTGTAAAAAATAAATAAAATCAGAGAAATTAGCAATGAAAATGTTTGGAAATTCAATCAAGAATACGCTAGTGATTGAAGCTTAAACCATGATGACTTCTTTGGAGAGCAGTCCAACAGCACTTAATGAATTTGTTCCTGGATTCTCCCTCTTCCTTCAGCTTTCTGCCTTTGTTCCCCAGTGGATGAAATCAAAAGGAAGCCAGAAAGTCAAGGACAAGCACTGTCAGGCTTCTAAAATATAAATAAGCAAATTACAAGGGAAGAGGAAACCTTGGAAGTAAACAGAAGTTATTACAACAGATGGGGTATTCAAAAATCTACCATAACAATCACACTGAATTACTGATGTCAGGAACTGTGCATTATCTCTTTAGCTGTTGTTTCACTTCAGACACGTGTTGCAGCTTGTTCTTATAGCAAATGGTCTGTAGAAGTTGCAAACATCTTTATCAATGTTTAAAACACGGTATATATTTTATTATAAAAATGATAAAAGTAGCCATTTAGCTTTATGGATTCTGGAAGGGTGATGAAAATCTGCTCCATAATTTACTGTGACTTTTCAGAACATTGCTGGCTGCTTTATTTGCTATGTATTATGGAACTTTCTAGATACTGGATATATGAATGATGAAAATGTTTCTTGCATCCACTATTTTTTTCCCCTAGAGAAGAATGCACTTTTAGGATTAAATCAAAATTGTGTAATACTAGAGGTCTTTCAAAGTTTGTAGAAATATTCCATTATCTTTTAATTATATTTTCCCATGAATTTTAGAACCCACTTGTATATAGATATGAAACTATATGTCATTTTACCACTGCAATCTTCTTTTACTAATAGAAAAAAATGTGTGGCAACGATTGTGAAATTGACCTAGGACTGGGCAGTGTTTCATTCTGTTGTCAGCATAGGGTCACCATGAGTCAGTACCAACTTGATGGCACCTAACAACCACAGCAATAGGATATGAATATTTTTGAAAATATCATTCTCTTTCAAATATATCTGAAATTATATTTTAGTTAAATATGTGTTTTGTTAATAATATCCTGTTAATGCTCTATTGATAATGTAATTATGTGAATACATGTTTTATGAATAGATATATTTACATTTTTTATTTAATTAATTGTCTGAAGGCTATGATCTATGCCATTACTAACAAAAGCTGGCTGCAGATAGGACACTGGTAAATACTAAATCATTAAAAACCTACCAAACAAGCAAAGTGAAACATGTCTATATTCTCCAAATCTTTAGATTTAGTATACTTTCACTTCTCTTCTTACTACAGAATGCACAATGAAGTCAAAATTTTTCTGTAAACATTATCAAAGAAGAGCCCCAAACAAAAGAGGACACTCTTCCTTTCTGTTTTCATTTAGCTTTCACAGTACTGAGGCAGAGGGAATTCATGATACAATTGTACCAACCTCAGGAAATTGGCACAACACTGAACAACTGGGGCAGATGTCAGCTTACCCTCTAAATGAAGGAAACCTCTTGCTCTACCTTCCCATAATAGTTCTTTCCCAGAAATAGCATTTTAAGAAAATAACTACAGAAATTCATCTATCCTGTATGGTGTTCTGTGACCATTTTCACCTTTTGTTTCTTCCAGTTATTAAGGGTGAGCATTGCTCACCTAATGCTGGTGACTCTTTCCCTGAGTTCACACTAACATACTAAATAGCATTCTAAATTAAATACACCCTGGGGTCAATAAAAAGTAGAAAAGGAATGATATTAAAATGAACTCTCTGTTGTATGTTTATCACTTTCAACAAGGTTTGGAATGACTTTAACTCTGATACTCCTAAAAGGAAGAGGATCCAAAACACAGCTACATATAACCAAAAATTAAAGTCCTTTCTGTCCAGTCAATTTTGTCTCAGAGTAACCATGTATGACAGAGTAGAACTGCCACATACAGGATTTCTGAGGCTATAATCTTTATAGAAGCAGATAGTCCATCTTTCTAATACAGAACTCCTATTGGATTCTAACCACTAACCCTTCAGTTAGTAGATGGGTGTTTAATCACTGTGCCACCAGAATTCCTTTATATGTGCAAGAGCATTTCAAAAGTTGGTGGAAAAATTAAATTCTCTTCCAATTTTGTTTTTCATAAAAAGTTTTTGAAATTGCTTCATATATACTTTAGTTCTATTACAATTAGACTTAACCAACTGAAATGTCTTTATGTTTAAATAGTTCCGTTTAGAGGTAATTTATTATGGCAGTAAGAGTAAAAGTTGTCACATGTCTTTTTAAAATTAAATTTACTTAAAAAAAATCATTCATTCAGTAAAATGCAATCTATCCAATCTAGGTTGTAGTTTTAGAGATTAGCATATTAGGGCTTTTGAGTCCTGGGGTACAATTTAGAGATTAGCATATTAGGGCTTTTGAGTCCTGGGGTACAATTACTGGAGGAATTAAGGGTTTCTAATCTTTTAGCTTTTCTTTACTCCAGTCTATTTACTTTCTTGCACTTCCTCTGGCATTTCCCCTAACTCACTCATGTATGTTCTAGGTATAATAACATAGAAAATCAATTTGTGTCACCTACAAAAGCATAAGCACTGGAGTGCAGAGTACACATTCTGCAATTTAAACTCATCAGTTCCATAGTCCTCAGAAACCCTACCCAGTGTAACTATGTGTCAGACTTGACTCAACACCAGTTAACAACAAAATACTAAAGAACTATGGTGTTGTACTATAGGATGAGCACTGAACTGGTAAATGCAAAGTTCGCAGTACAAACCTACCAACCAGTCTCAGGAACCTTATACCACTGGTCCTGTCTATCATGCATTCTCTAGCTTCATTTCTACCATCAAGCCATATTTTCCAACTACGTATTCTTCCTCTTTGTTTGCAATTTTTATATTGCAGTCACTAATTATTATCAATGTATTTTGATTAAATGTTTGATTCATTTAAGCCTGAAGATGTTTGTAGAATTCTTCAATTTCCTTATCATTGACTTCAGCTTTTTTTGTGAAAAATTGAGTTATAGTTGCATTAATGGGTCTTCCTTATAAGCATATGGATGTTATCTTGTTATAGATAAGAATGCACTTCATGATAAATCTTGAAATGTTATTTTTGACTTGGATTGCAATGACATTCCTCTTCATTTTTTTAATGCTTGGCAAAGTAAACCATATGATTGTAAATTTCAAAATGGTCAATGCCATTTCATTTAAGCTCATAAATACCTAAGATATCAAGCTTTATCTACTTCATGTAATGTTTGATGACTTCAAATTTTCCTAGATTTATACTTCTTACGTTCCACATTCTAATTATTAGTGGATGTTTGAAGCTGTTTTTCTCAATGTGGGTCATGTCCCATCAGCAAATGAAGGTTCTGGAAGCTTTACTTCATTAGCATCATTGAGGTCAACTCTCCTTTGAAAAGGTAGCTCTTTCCCACTGTACTTGGGGTGCTTTCAACTGAGATGTTCATCCTATGGCAGCACATGAGGTAATGATATATTGGTATTCATGAGGTTTTCACTGCCAATTCTTTTTAAAAGTGATGGTAAGTTCCTCTTTCCTAATCTATGATTGTCAGGAGACTATACTTCAACATTTCCACCATACATGACTCTACTGGGATTAGAATTACCAGTAGCATAGCTCTGGTAATTACAGCAACAAGCAAGTTACCACAGTACATCACATGTATTAGTGGTGCACACATTGTGGTTTAGGAATTCAGCTACTAACCACAGGTTGGTTATTCAAGCCCAACAGGGAGAAAGATGAGAAAGTTTGCTCTGTAAAAGTGTATAGTCTCTGAAACCCTTTATAGTATTACTATAAATCAGAATTGATTCTAAAGTAGTAGGTTTGATTTAGGTTTTTCAGTACCTTACGTATTATTCATTTAACATATTTTGAGAGTTTTTTTTTATCTTTTTTGTAAAAATTCTCCATTCTACCTTTAATATTTTAAAATCAACTGAAACAGATTAATAATTCTTCTGGTGAATCTGTGATTTTAGCCCAGGTTTGTCAACATAATTATTTCCCATGATATTTGTGTTAAGAAATACTATGTCAATATATATGGTCAGAAATTTTACTAAATGGGAACACTGGGAAGTCAGAATCATCAACAAGTAACATTATGAGAACAATGAAAATAGTAGGTCACTGGCTGAACACTTCAATAAAATAAAATAAGATATGGTGTTTAATAGTTTAAAATAAATGATTATCTTTAAAAAGGAAAGTAGTAACTTGAATAATTTTAAATACTTTAATGCATACAGTCATGTTAAAGAACTATAATTATCATAGAAAATACAGGTGACTTTAAAAAAAGTCATACTTGAGGCAGGGCTTGATGGTGACTAGGGTGGATGTGCAGTGAAGTTCTCCATCAGCAATACCACAGAATACCAGGAAAAGCAGATCCAGGGCAGAGCTCCAAAAATCAGAACCACAGAGATAGGAATATTTAAAAGGTTTGAAGGTTTACAGCTAGTGGAACTTTTGGCAAAAGTAAGAAATCACATACTTTTGAATCTGCCAGGCTTGGTGGCCCCATAGCCGACAACTTGGGTGAAACCAAATGGCAAGACCAACGTGGGGAGCAGACACACCATGGAAACTGACAGGAACCTTGGAGGAAAGGTGGACAATAAATTTTGCGGTTTTGCTTTGTTCTGATTTTCTTTTTTTGGAGTATCTGTTCATTGCCCCCCTCCCCCCACTGTTTATGCACCTCCATTCTGGTGACTAGATGAGGGGGTGCCTGAGTAAGTGGACACCCCCCACATTCACCACTGGTGGATTCTTCTGCCACAAATGTGCACAGATACTCTCAGCCCAAGAGCTGGCCCTGAAATGTTTTGTTTTGTTTTGGTAAACACAGGAAAGGACAGGACAGGGGGCAAAACAGCTTGGTACTGGTATAATCAAAGATACATAGATCAATGGAACAGAACTGAGAATCTAGAAATTAACCCATCTACAATCAGCCAACTGATTAAAGAGCACAGCCTTCGATATGGATTACATCTCAATGTCAAAAAACAAAAATCCTCACCACTGGACCAATAAACAACATTCTTATCAATGGAGAAAAGATTGAAGTTGTCAAGGACTTCATTCTTCTTGGATCAACTATCAACACTCGCGGAAGCAGCAGTCAAGAGATCAGACGACGTATTGCACTGGGCAAAGCTACTGCACAGGAACTTTTTAAAGTATTGAAGAACAGAGATGTCAGCTTGAGGACTAAGGTGCGCCTGACCCAGGCCATTGTGTTTTCAATAGCCTCATATGGATGTGAAAGCTGGACAGTGAATAAGGAGGATAGTAGAAGAATTGATGCCTTTGAGTTGTGGTGTTGGAGGAGAATACTGAAAGTGCCATGGACTGCCAAAATAACCAATAGATCTGTTTTGGAAGAAGTGCAGCCAGAGTGCTCCTTGGAGGCCAGGATAGCTAAGCTTCGTCTCTCCTACTTTGGACATATTGTCCGGAGGAAACAATCATTGGAGAAGGATGTCATGCTGGGTAGGGTGGAGGGTCAGAGAAAAAAAGGAAGACCCCCAACGAGATGGATCAGCCAGGTGGCATCATTGATGAACTCAAGTGTGGCAGCGGTGGTGGGGTTGGCCCAGGATCAGACATTGTTTCGTTCTGCTGTGCATGGGGTCGCTATGAGTCGGTTCTGACTCGATGGCACCTGACAACAACAACAATGTGAAGCACTAATTCAGTGAATACCCAGACTACCAAACATTTTGAAAACTATACAAACAAAAGTAGACAAAATAGATGAGTGGGACATACTAAAAATTAAAAACTTATGTGCATCAAAAGACTTCACCAGAAGAGTAAAAAGGGAACCCACAGAATGGGAAAGAATCTTTTGCAATGACACATCAGACAATGGATATATTCCTAAAATATATAGGAAATTACACACCTCTACAAAAAAAAAAGAACAATAACCCAATTAAAAAATGGGTGCAGTACATGAACAGACACTTCACCTAGGAGGAGATCCAGGCATATGAAGAAATGTTCATGATCACTAACCATTAGAGAGATGCAAATCAAAACAACAGTGAGATATCATTTCACTCCAACAACAACAACAAGGATCAAAAATGTAGAGGACAATAAAAGCTGTTGGGGATGTGGTGAGACTGAGACATTCCTGCATTGCTAGTGTGACTGTTAAATGGTCCAACCTCTCTGGAAAGCAATATGGCACTTTCTCAGAAGGTTGTAAATAGAAATACTTTATAATCCAGCAATTCCTCTACTTGGTATTTACCTACAAGAAATAGGACCTATAACACAAGTAGATATATGAACACCAATGTCATTTCAGCATTATTTACAGTAGCAAAAAGATGGAGACAGTCAAAGTGCCCATCAACTAAAGAATGGATAAACAAACTGTGGTACATACAAAGTGGAATATTATGCTACCTTGAAGAATAACAAGGAGCTGCAAGCCACCGCATAACATGTATGAACCTTGAGGACATTATGTTGAGTGAAGTTAATCACTCACAAAAGGAGAAATACAGCATAAGACCACTACTCTAAAAGACTAAGAAAAAGAACCCATACCAAAGGAGAGTGGATTCTTTGCTGGTTACTGGGATGTGGGGGGAGGGTGTGAAGGTGGAGCACAGGGTAGGGAATAGACACAGGATAGTTTGGATCCTAGGGAGGGGAACAATATATAAGAAGGGGGAGGGGAATGGAAGAACAAAGCAGATGGGAGAACAATTAGGTAGGTTTGCATGGGCTAAGTGGGACAGTGATAAATAATGATGTATGCACAAACTTGGAACTACAGGGCTCTGGGATACAGAGATTAAGACATGCTTGGGATGGGGAAAAGGTGGGAAATAATGTTAAGTTGTCTGGCTCTCTTATGAATCATGGTTTCCCTGGCATACCATTATAAAACAGACACTTAAGAAGGAGAGCAAGGAATAGCCAGAAATATCACCATAGAACGCTTGTAAGTCCGTTTTCTGCCTATAACTGATTGGAATACCTAAAATGGGGCTACAGCATGACCAGTGAAGGAAGCTTCCTGCACAGCTTCTGCATGATATAAGACTATAGGTGGAATCCTGAACAGCATCTAGAATCTTCAGATGTGGGAAATTTCCACTTGAATGGACAAACAGAATGACCTGGAGTGGCTAGAAGAACAGAAGATACTTCTTGAAAGAATGACGGACAGGAAAAATACAAAACAATAAAGGCAAACCTACTGATTACTACAAGAACAAGCAAGTTGCTCACCCAGGAGACATCAAGGCAAGTGGCTGGGTCCCCTCAGAGCAAACCCCCTTCCAAGACTAAGACTCAAGGGGAATACATTCTCTGATTGGTGACCACGCTCATCATGGATAAGGGGAAGTGAGGGAATAACAGCAATGAAGCTGTGAGCTAAGTTCTACAATGTTCAATAAACTCCTGTAAACCTGGTATGGAGACCTGGTTGGGCAGCAGTGTGGCAAGACCTGGGGACCCTTGGGCCCAGAAACAGTGACATAGCCACAGATGACTAGAGTGGAGAGTGAAATGTCCAGCTGATAAGAAGAGAGGGCATATGCAAAAGAATACCCACACTTGCAGATAATACCCACTTGACCTGGCTTCAATGACTGGATTATCAGAGTTCAAATAGAAGAATAAAGAAGAGGAAACAAAGAGTAATCTGATAAAATTTGATGAACTTGACCTACACCTATGGATGCAGTAGCTCAAAAGAGGGAACAAATCTTTACAGCAAGGATCTTTCCTACCCCCTGCATATATAGAATAGACAGGGATAGGCAACTTGGACATTGACTACCCAAAATGAGGGAGTTTCAAAGGCCAGAAGTGACTGGCTGACAAGCTTTCAAGAAGGAATCTAGATTCAGAGAGAATGGAGGAAGGTAGAATCTCCACTGAATAGTATCCAATCTATTTAGGTGGGGCTGATGAAAGGAAATGTGGATAGGTCTCCTGTAATACAATAGTGAATAATTGTTATCAGGACTGATTGTGAGGGTTGGAAATGTAAAGGTAGATGTTTTCTAGCAAAGGAAGGGGAGGGATTAACTTTGCAGTCTAGGAGTGGAGGCCCCTGGGACCATCAAGGGAGAAGAGTGGTGTGCAGGACCCAACCCAGAGTATCATTGATGCCAAAGATGGAGGCAGAGACGATGACATAAGAGAAGGAGCAGCTGAGGATTTTAGACCCAGAGAGGGAGAGGGGCTGTGTGCTGATGACAGGGAGGCAGGCTTTCAGTGTATACCCTGTGGTTGGTTGATGATGCATGGAAGGCATGTAGACATGGCAATGAAATGATATACGATAGGATGAATGTAAAACTAATGTTCTCCCATGTAAACTACCACATAATTCACAATAAAACGTTTATTAAAAAAAAAAGAACTTCCTAAAAGAGTAATAAGAAAAAAGATGCATAACTAAAGTGGTTTTATAGTTGCATTTCAGGAGATTCAGACTACTATCAAAATGTCAGTATATTAAAAACTTTGCATATTTTAAATTATTGTCTATACTAAAACTCTGGAATCTTAAACAGCATTTTTATTTAAAATTTTTTTAATAGTTTTACTTCTAGAACATACCGTGTATGGAATGCATATTTGGATGGAACAAAAAAGTAAATAGTTGCATTCAAATGAAACCTTCAAATAAATTTTAGTTTGTCAAATAAAATGTATATTTGAATTGCTATTTTACTGATTTTATTTGTTAAATAGCTCTTCAAAGGTTACTGGTAACATGGAAAATAAATAGTTTGAAGTAAAAGGCAAAAATTAATGATGTTGAATATATTAATAAAAATTTCCTTATTTCAAAGCAATGATTAGCTATGACTTTTGATATTAAGCAACAGTTTGCCTATCTTCCCCTCTGAGTTAGAGGATTGCCACACTAGTTCAGGCATACAAAGTATTTCTAACTAAAATTGTGTCACTAAATAATTTGCCTGCACTGATTAACATTATTCAAGTTGTACTAAATTATTTTTATCACCAATTATTAATCTCCACGTCATTATTGATGTACTGAATAAATAATTGAATTTGAAGTTTCTTGTTCTAATTGTTAATAACATTTATTATTCCTGATTTTTCTATTAACTGTTGTTGTTAAGAGTTCTTGAGTCATTTCCAACTTGTAGTATCCATGTATAGTGTTTCTAACACTGTAATCTTTGTGAGAGCAGAGAGCTTCATCTTTTTCCCATGGAGCAGCTGGTGTTTTGAATTGAAGACATAGTAGTTCACAGTCCAGTGCTAATCCTACAGACTCATTAAGCTCCTTTTTTTTTTTTTATCTATGTTGTTATTAAGTGCCGTCAAGTAAGTTCCGACTCAGCGACCCTATGCATAATAGAACGAAACACTGCCTGGTCCTTTGCCATCCTCACAATCATTGTTAAACTTGAGCCCTTTGTGCTGGCACCATTAATCCATCTTTTTGGCTGTCTTCCTTTTTTCTCCCTGACCCTCCACTTCAGCAAGTATCTTCCCCAGGGATTAGCTCCTCCTGATAAAATATCCAAAGTATAAGAGACAAAGTGTCATCATCCTGGCTTCTAACGAGCATTCCGACTGTATTTCTCCCAATACAGATTTGTTTATTCTTCTAGTACTTCATGGTATTTAAATATTTTTCTCCAACACAGTAACTCAAATGCATTAATGGTTGTATGGTCTTCCTTACTGATTGTGCAACATTCACATGCATTTAAAGTTATTAAAATTGCAAGTCATACTGAAGGCATAGTTTTTTATCTTCATCAGGAAGAATTTTAAGCCATCTTCACTTTCAGTAAGCATGGTTATATCATCTGCTTACCATGTGTTGCTATTGACTTTTCCTCTAATCCTCTTCATGACATGCAGATTCTCAAATTATTTGTTCAACATACAGATTGAATTGTTATGAAGAAAGAATACAAAACTGACGCACACCCTTCCCAATTTTGAACCATTTACTGTCCTCCTCGTTCCATTTGGAATGACTGCCTCTTTTTCTATTTACAGATTACTCATGAGCACAGCCAAGTGTTGAAGAATATCATTCTCATCAATGCTGTCTTTAGTTTGACATGATTCACACAGTCGAAAGCCTTTGCACAGTCAATAAAGCACAGGTAAATATCTTTCTGGTAGTCTCTGCTTGCATCCAAGATTCATCCAAGGCCAGCAATGATATTCCTTCATCCATGTTCTCTTCTGAAACATGCTTGAACCTCTGACAATTCACTGTCTATGTACTGTTGCAAACAAAATTTTACTTGCATGTGATATTAATAATAAAGTCTGATGATTTCCGCATACTTTTGGGCTACCTCTCTTAAGAATGGGCACAAATATGTTGTTGTTGTTCCTGTTAGGTGCCATCGAGTTGGTACCGACTCATAGCGACTTTATATACAGAAGAACAAAACACTGCCCAATCTGAGGCCAACATCACTATCATTGCCATTCTTGAGTTCATTGATGCTGCCACTTTGACAATCCATCTCACTGGGGTCTTCCTCTTTTTCTCTGACCCTCAACTTTTCCAAACTTGATATCCTTCTCCAGAGACTGGTCCCTCCTGACAATATGTCTAAAGTATAAGAGATGAAGTTTGGCCATCCTGGCTTCCAAGGAGCACTCTGGCTGCACTTCTTCCAACACAGATCTTTTGGTTCTCTTGGCAGCCCATGGCACTTCCAATATTCTCCTCCAACACTATAACTCAAAAGCATGAATTCTTCTACGGTCTTCCTTATGCACTGTCCAGTTTTCACATGCATATGAAGTTATTGAAAATGCCATAGTTTGGGTCAGGTGCACCTTAGTCTTCAAGGTGACATCTTTGCTCTTCGACACTTTAAAAAAGGTTTAGTGCAACAGATTTGCCTAATGTAGTACATCTTTTGATTTCTTAACTGCTGCCTCCCTGACTGTTGATAGTTGATCCAAGAAGAATGAAGTCCTTGACAACTACAATCTTTACTCCATTGATAAGAATGCTGTTTATTGATCCAGTGGTAGGATTTTTGTTTTCTTAACACTGAGATGCAATCCATACCAATAGCCGTTCTCTTTTATCTTTATCAGTAAATATTTTAAATCTTCTTCAATTTCAGCAAGCAAGATTGTATCATCTGCATATTGCAGGTTGTTAATGAGTCTTCTTCTAATCCTGATGCCACGTTTTTCTTCATATAACCCAGCTTCTCAGATTATTTGCTTAGCATACAAGTTGAATAGGTATCGTGAAAGAATACAACCCTGTCACACACCTTCCTTAATTTTAAACCATTCAGTGTTCCCATGTTCTGTTCAAACTACTTCCTCTTGGACCATGTACGGATTACTCATGAGCACAATTAAGCGTTCAGGAATATTCATACTTTGCAATATTGTCTATAGAATGTCATGATGCACACAATCAAAAGCCTTTGCATAGCCAATAAAGTACAGGTAAACATCTTTCTGATATTCTCTACTTTCAGCCAAAATCCATCGGACATCAGCAATGATATCCCTCATTTCATGGCCTCTTCTGAATCTGTCTTGAACCTCTGGAAGTTCTCTGTCAATGTATGCTTGTAGCCATTTCTGTATTACTTTTAGTAAAACTTTACTCGCATGGGATATCAAAGATAT
>NW_006409088.1:278826-280884 GCF_000296735.1 Chrysochloris asiatica
TATACAAAATCAATAAATGTTTATTATTTGTTTCATTGATTAAACAGATTAGAGATAATATGCATGTGTTGAGACAATTGACAATAATTGTAAACAAACTAGTAGTCATTACCATAGATCTAAAACCAATGTCCCAAGTTTATTGCAATCAAGTCTGTACTGAAATTCTAGATAATATATAACATCTAACAGTGTCTGAGAATTTAGCTATTTAAAATTTTGCATAAAGGAGATTGATAAAAATATTTTATTTTTTCCTCATTAGTAGAAAATATTCAAGATACACGAGTCCATGTGATACAAAATGAAAATCAGAGAAGCTGCACATAATTGTTCACTAACTAAATCAACTCAACTGTCACTTTTCATAGTGTGGTAGCTTGCATGCTGCTGTAATGCCAGAAGCTCTATGCCTACAATATTATAAACACAGCAGGATCACTTATGGTGGACAGTTGTGCTTCTAGATTAAGACAGACTGGGAAAAAGGAGAGGTACACTATATCTGAATGTTTGTTGTTGTTGTTCAGTGCCATTGAATCGGCTCTGAATCACAGCAACCCTGTATAGGGTTTCCAAGGAGTGGCTGGTGAACTTTTATGGCCTAGCTTGCAGTTCAAACTGATCTTGCAGTCCAGTGCATTAACATGCAAAGCCACACTAGTCACTCAAAACCTTACAAACAACAGAGGAACACTGTGAGATAGTGAGGGAAGAGGAGGATTAGTCCCTCAAATTAAAAGACACTCAAAATACATCTGTGGAAGAGCTGCCTCAACAAAAAGAGTTGATCATGAGTACTTCAATGGAGTAAGCTCTCAGTAAAGCTCTTCATATGCTGATGAGAAACAATGCAAAATGAGAAATAGCTGCATTGTCCAACATTTGCATGCCTATGGGGATATTGAAAATTCTATGGATTTGGTTAAGTACACCTTAGTTGAAATTGACATATTTGCTCTTGAGTACTTTAAAGAGTTCTTGTGCAGCAGATTTGCCCAATGCAATAAATCATTTGATTTTTTTAACTGCTGCTCCCATGAGTGTTGCTGGACGATCTGAGCAAAATGAAGTATTTGACAACTTTAAACTTTTCTCCATTCATTTAGAAGTTATTTATTGTTTCAGTGGTGAGGATTTGTGTTCTCTTTACAATGAGGTGCTTTCTTTCGATGCTCTCTGCAACTTTCAATATTATGCCCATTGAATCCTTCAGTATTTCAAGGCAAGATTTGAATTGCTTCTCCAGTTGCCTCAGCTTGAGAAATGCTGAGTGTGTTCTTCTCTTTAAGGTTTCTGACTCTGGTCGTTGCATATTTCATTATAATATTTGATTTTGTCTTCTTGAGCTGTTCTTTGAAATCATCTGTTCATCTCTTTACCTCCTCCTCATTTCTTCCATTTACATTAGTATTTCTATGCTAGAAAGCAAGTTTCAGAGTCTCTTATAACATCCATTTTTGTCTATTCTTTCTTGCTTGCATTCTTAATGACCTTTTGCTTTCTTCCCGTACTATGTTCTTGATGTCATAATTTTCCAAGACCAATGACTTCATCATTGCAAATAACTTTCTTAAAGAACATAAAATGTGAGTACATGAGCACATGGACCTTACCATTTGGTATACACAAAAAGCAAATTGACTACATGTGTGGAAAGAGATGGTTGAAAAACTCCAAAACAAAGTCAGGGGCAGATGGTTGGGCAGATCATCAATTGCTTATATGCAAGTTCAGACTTAAAGGTGAAGAAAACAAAAACTAGTACATGAGAGCCAAAACAGATATCTGTTGTCCATAATTTCACTTTAAGTTGGAACCCTGCTCCATGATGCCAAATAACAACAATCAGCTCATTCTTTTAGCAATATTATTTACTGGAAATATCTTTGTTGAGAGTCACAAGGAATCCACTCTGAAATATAAGTAAAATCTTCTTTATAATGCCTAGCATAATATGGACTCCTGGTGTGGCACTATAAGATCAACACTGGACTGTAGACTATAAGTTTGGAAGTTCAAACCCACCAGAGATTCAAACACACTAAACAATGACAA
>NW_006409088.1:281309-297674 GCF_000296735.1 Chrysochloris asiatica
AAGGCATCAATTCTTCTACGATCCTCTTTATTCACTGTCCAGCTTTCGCATCCATATGAGGCTATTGAAAACACAATGGCCTGGGTCAGGTGCACCTTAGTCCTCAAGCTGACATCTCTGTCCTCAAGCTGACCACACTAACAAATGTCTAAGAGCAAGTTAGTTGATTTGTTTTTTATATTTTTAAATCTTTGGAGTTTGCTGTTATTGTTAAGTGCTGCCCAGTCAGTTCTGAACCATAGCAACCCTGTATACGTTTTCTGAGGAGTGGTTGGTGTGCTTGAACTGCCAATCTAGTGGTTCAAACCAACTTTAGAGTCCAGAGCATTAACACATAGCACTACACAATAACTCCAAGGTAATCATAAAATGAGTACAAATCAGAAAGAAAAGCAGTTGTGTGCTGTCATAGTTTACATTGTACATTTCATACATGTAAAGTAAATCTCCTTAAAATGGTAACCTTTATAAAATGAAACTTCAGAGAATTGCTTTTATTGTTTTTAATATTTGGCTTAAAATCAAGCCCACTGCAGTTGAGTTAGTTCTGGCTCAGAGATTCCACAGTACTGCCCCTTAAAGTTTCTAAGGCTATAAATCTTTTTAAAAGCAGTCTGCCATATCTTTTTCCGTGGTTTACTCTTAATAGTAATCTTTTAATTCCCAGCTGAGTGCTTTAATCACTGTACCATCATAGTTTCTATCTTTGTCTTTCTTGAAATATAAAAAATGCAGATAAATTTTGAAAGTGGTTAAAATGTCATTCAAAATATATATTTTCCTTTTCATTCACTCACAACTCATTCATTCATTATTTATTGGTATCTTTAGTACATAAGTCTTGTTATAAATATACTTCATCTCTCATTAATGTCATATCTCTTTATTCAAACTTGTACCTTACTCATAAACTTTTTAAAACTGCACAAAATACATACACAAAACTTTTTGTCTGCTTGATGAAAATAAAATACTCTTGTTTTTATTTTATATTTTAATTTGCACATAGCAGTTAATTCCAAATTATGAAACTTATCTCACAAGCACACACATCCTTTTAGACTTTTACTCTGAATCTCTGACTTAAACACACACACATACACATTTAAAAGAAAGAATCTTAAAAGTTAAACACATGAGAATAGTTCCTTAACAAATCAAAATTGTTAATGTTACATGGTATGTGTGACTAGCAGTGCTTATGAATGAGTAGGTTCACTGAAAATTTTGGGTCTAGTAGGGCCATTCCAATGGGTTTAAACATTTTTTTTTTTATATTCACATGGACTGTGGTGTGGTCCAGGTTATGATTTGACTATGTTAGTAGACAGATTTCATGGGATGCTGCTACAGGAAGACCAACTAACATGCCTTTTCTGTTGAATTGGTGTGCTGTGTCCAAATGATGCAAGAGTACAGTTTGTGTGAAATAACTTCAGACATGAAAGCACAGTCCAAAACACACCTTCATTTAGGAATTGACATCTATATTTCTTTTTCAACTTTTTACTATATATCTGGTTGGCAATACAAATAGCAGATCCTGTAAGCAAATTTTTTTCTGCTTTCTATTCATGTAGTGGGTTACAAGTTGGGCTGCTAACTACAAGGTCAGTAGTTCTAATCTACCAGCCACTCTGCAGGAGTTAGAATAGTTGTTTTTGCTCCCACAAAGATTTACATATGTATTGGAACCTACTCAACAGCATTTAAATTAAAAAGAAAAAATATGTTCATATATTTGAGTGTATTTGTATGTGTGTATATATATATATATATATATACACACACACACACACACACACATATGGAGCTCTGATAGCATAGTGTATACAAATTGGGCTGCTAACTTCAGGATCAGCAGTTCAAAACTACCAGCTGTTCTGTGGGAGAAAGATGAGGCATTCTGTTCCCATAAAGATCTCCAGCCTCAGAAACTCTATACAGGGTTGCTATGAGTTGGAATAGACTCCACGGAACATAACTACCATTATTATTATTTATTATTATTATTTCAAGAGAGAGAGAGAAGATATACAATAAACACTGACTTAAGCTTTTTTTTTTTTTGTATCCTAATCAGAGTCATCATGTTTGGAAAGGTGGAGGGTCAGAGAAAAAGAGAAAGACCCTCAGCTAGATGGATTGGCAAAGTGGCATCATCAAAGGGCTCAAGTATGGCAACAATTGTAAGGTTGGCCCAGGACCAGGCAGTGTTTCATTCTGCTGTGCATAAGGTCACTGTGAGTCAGTACCGGCTTCATGGCACATAACAACAACAATAAGGCTAACCAAAGTGTAAGTAGTTCTGAAAATGTGACCCCACTCTATAGCCCTCCTAAGATAATCACCGAAGACTGGATGCTTCAGTAAATCAGGGGAAGACATTAAATGCTGCTGGACGATCCAAAAGTTTAGTATCTGGAATCTTAAAAGCTTGTGCTAAAACAAGCAGCTACATAAAAACCCATCAATCAATTCTAAGAGAAAAAACACTCAAAGGATTTATAATAACATCCATGATCAAGGGGAGACTATATTAGACCTTAAATTCTAAAACACTTGATTTGTGGAATTCTGTGGTCATTCTGATAATGTTGTTGTTGTTAAGAGCAATCGAGTTGTTCCAGCTCATAGCTACCCTGTAAAGGATTTCTAAGGAGTAAGTTTGAATTACCAACCTTGAGGTTTGCAGTCCAGTGCTTATCCAACAGTGTCATACCAGGACTCTTGTTATCTAAAAGTTCAGGTCTTAGTGGTTATAACTCAGGACTGCATGATCTTTGGTCATACCCCTACCACCAAATAGCCAGGTTATCAAAGCCCCAGAACCGATTCTATATACTTTTTAAAATATGCAATTGTGTATGAATCCAAATCATAGATCTATTCACACTTCTGTAGTTCTACCTGTGACAGTGATTCATTGACCTGCTAGAAGGCATGATTTTGTGATGGCTTCCTTTGTTTTCCTGCATCTATAATTAGTTCCAAAGCCATAGATCATGCACTGTGTACATGCTGATGGTTTCTCTCATTCCAGAATGGTTGTCTTTCTTTTGTATATGTCTTTTTCAAAGTTTAGTCAAACAGTCTTCATATAATATGTTCGAATTTTGCATTATTATTCCCCTAGAACAAAATGGCAACAAGAAGGGGATGGTCCTAATATTTTCTCCATTTTATTTTCTGCTTATAATTTTCTCATTTCAGTTCATTGCAATTCTACTCTTCTAGTCATTCATTTTCATAATCTTAAAGAAGCACATTGCTTCGTTCATGCCAGGCTCCTTCAAAGTTTTGTATAATTTCTATGATCAAAGTATTTTAAGAATCCAACAGCTGAATACCTAACATCATGGTGTGAGCTTTCATTAACTATGGCATGAATTATTAGAGTTGTCTTTTAAATGATCTCACTCTTCTGAGCTTTGAACACTATGTATTATTTTCAAAACACTTGGCCATAAGCATTATGGGAACCCACAAGCCAGTTTGTTCTTCACTGCTTCTAAAAGCTCTTAACTGAAAATACAAGTTTTGGATTTAAAGTAACAAACAAGGGTCTGAATTATTTAGCCTCACATTCCTTTTCTCACATTATCTGTTCTATACCCTACTTCAAGAGTTCACTTCAATCTCACTGACTTCCTTGTAGTTTATTTGTTGTTGTTGTTAGGTGCTATCGAGTTGGCACTGACTCATAGCGACCCTATGTACAGCAGAATGAAACAATGTCTGATCCTGGGCCAACCTCACTACTGTTGCCACTCTTGAGTCCATCGATGCTGTCACTTGGCCAATCCATCTCGTTGGGGGTCTTCTTCTTTTCTCTGACCCTCCACATTACCAAACACGATGTCCTACTCCAGTAACTGGTCCTTCCTGACAGGATGTCCAAAATATGAGACATGAAGTTTGGCTGCCTTGGCCTCCAAGGAGCACTGTGGCTGCACTTCTTCCAAAACAGATCTATTGGTTCTTTTGGCAACCCATGGCATTTTCAATATTCTCCTCCAAAACTATAATTCAAATGCATCAATTTTTCTACGGTCTTCCTTATTCACTGTCCAGCTTTCTTCGCATGAATATGAGGTTATTGAAAATACCATGGTTTGGGTTAGGTGCACCTTAGTCCTCAAGCTGAAATATTTGCTGTTCAACACTTTAAAAAGGTCTTGTGCCACAGATTTGCTAATGCAATACGTTAGCTGTTTTCTTGACCGCTGCATCCATGAGTGTTGATAGTAGATCCAAGAAGAATGAAATTCTTGAAAACTTCATTTTTTTCTCCATTGATAAGAATATAGTTTACTGGCCCAGTGGTGAGGATTTTTGTTTTCTTTACATTGAGATGTAATCCATACTGAAGACTGTACTCTTTGATTTTCATCAGTAAATGTTTTAAGTTCTCTTCACTTTCAGCAAGCAAGGTTGTATCATCTGCATAGCACCGGTTGTTAATGAGTCTTCCTCGAATCTTGATGCCACATTTTTCTTCATATAACCCAGCTTCTCAGATTTTTTGCTCAGCATAGAGGTTGAATACGTATGGTGAAAGAATACAAACTTGTTACACACCATTTTAAATTTTAAACCATTCGGTGTCCCCATGTTCTTTTCTAACAACTGCCTCTTGGTCCAGGTACAGATACGTCATGAGCACAATGGAGTGTTCCATAATATACATACTTTGAAATATTGTCCATAGCTTGTCATGATCCACACAATTGAAAGCAATTGCATAATTAATAAAGCGAGGGGTAAATATCTTTCTCATCTTTTGTTGTTGTTGTTAAGTGCCCTTGAGTTGATTAGGACCCATAGCGACCCTGTATAGGGTTTCCAAGGAGCAGCTAGTGAGTTTGAATCCCTGACCTTGCAGTTTAAATGGCTTTGCAATCTGGTGCATTAAACAACAGAGCCACATCAGGACTATTACTCACATGCAAATTATCTCATCTTACTCATATGCAAATTCAAACTAAAGCTGAAGAAAATGAAAACTAGTCCACGAGAGCCAAAATATGACCTTGAATACATCCCACCTGAATTTAAAGATCATCTGAAGTACAGATTTGGTGATTAAACACTGAAGACTGAAGACCAGAAGAGTTGTGGGAGGACATTAAGAATAATATACATAAAGAAAGCAAAAATCATTGAGAATACAAGAAAAAAGGAAAAGGTCAAAATGGATGTCAGAAGAGGCACTGAAACTTGCTTTTCAGAATAGAGATGCTAAAGAAAATGAAAGAAATTAGCAAGTCCAAGATTTGAAGAGAAAATTTCAATGATCAGCTCAAGAAGATAATGTGAAATATTACAATAAAATGTGTAAAGATCTGGAGTCAGAAAACCAAAAAGGAAGAACACGCTTACCATTTCTCAAGCCGGGGGAACTGAAGAAAAAAATTCAAGCTTTGACTTTCATTATTGAAAAATTCTCTGGGCAAATTATTGAATGATGCAGAAAGCATCAAGAGTAGATGGAAAGAATACACAGGTTCCGTGTACAAAAAGGAAATGGTTAATGTTCAACCATTTCAAGAAGTAGCATATGATCAAGAGCCAATGGTACTGAAGGAGGAAGTCCAAGGTGCATTGAAAGAATTCGCAAAGAATGAGACACCAGGAATTGATGGAATAAAATTAAAATATTTCAAGAAAGTCAGGCGGCAGAGGAGGTACTCACTCATCTCTGCCAAGAATTTTGGAAGACAACTATCTGGCTGACTGATTGGAGGAGATCCATATTTGTGCCAATTCCAAAGAGAGGTGACCCAACCAAATGCATAAATCATCGGACAATCTCTTTGCTATCCCATGCCAGTAAAGTTTTCCTAAAGGTAATACAGAATTGGCTATAGTCATACATTGACAGAGAACATCCAGAAGTTCAAACCAGATTCAGAAGAGGCCGTGAAACAAGGGATATCATTGCTGATGTCTGACGGATCATGGCTGAAAGCAGAGAATATCAGAAAGATGTTTATCTGTGCTTTATTGACTACGCAAAGGCTTTAGATTATGTGGATCATGAGAAGCTATGGACAACATTGCGAAGTATGAACATTCCAGAATACTTCATTGTGTTCATGAGGAATGTGTACCTGTCCTAGAAGCAGTTGTTGGAACAGAACATGGGAACACTGAATGGTTTAAAATTTAAAAACGTGTTAGACAAGGCATATTCTTTCACCATACTTATTCCACCTGGACGCTGAGCAAATAATTCAAGAAGCTGGGTTATTTGAAGAAAAACGTGGCATCAGCATTGGAGAAAGACTGATTAACAACCTGCAATATGCAGATGATACAACCTTGTTGCTGAAAGTGAAGAAGACTTAAAACATTTACTGATGAAGATCAAAGAGCACAGCTTTTGGTATGGATTACATCTCAATGTCAAGAAAACAAAAATCCTCTCCACTGGACCAATAAACAGCATTTTTATCAATGGAGAAAAGTTTGACATTGTCAAGGACTTCATTCTTCTTGGATCAACTATCAACACTCACAGAAGCAGCAGTCAAGAAATCAGATGATGTATTGCATTAGGCAAATCTGCTGCTCAAGACCTGTCTCAAGTGTTGAAGAGCAAAGATGTGAGCTTGAGGACTAAGGTGTGCCTGACCCAAGCTATGGTATTTTCAATTACTGCATATGAATGAAAAAGCTGGACAGTGAATAAGGAAGACCATAGAAGAATTGGTGCTTTTGAGTTATGGTGTTGGAAGAGACTATTGAAAGTGCCAAGGGCTGCCAAAAGAACCAATAAATCCATTTTGGAAGAAGTGCAGCCAGAGTGCTCCTTGGAGGCCAAGATGGCCAAACTTTGCCTCTCATACTTCGGACATATTGTCAGGAGGGAACAGTCGCTGGAGAAGAATATCATGTTTGGTAAGGTGAGGGGTCAGAGAAAAAGAGGAAGACCCCCAAAGAGATGGATTGTTCAAGTGGTGACATCGATGAACTCAAGCATGGCAACAGTAGTGTGGTTGGCCCAGGATAAGGCAATGTTTCGTTCTGCTCTGAATAAGGTTGCTATGGGACATTGCTGACTCGATAGCATATAACAACAACAACATACGTCTTTCTGATATTCTCTGCTTTCAGCCAAGATCCATCGGACATCAACAGTGATATCCCTCATTTCACCGCATCTTATGAATCCTGCTAGGACTTCTGAAAGTTCTCTGTCAATGTATACTTGCAGAAGTTTCTGTATTACCTTTAGGAAAACTTTACTTGCAGGGGATATCAAAGAGATTGTCTGATGATTTCTGCATCCCGTTGGGTAATCTCTCCTTGGAGTGGGCACAAATATGGATCTCTTTCAATCAGTCGGTCAGATAGTTGTCTTCCAAATTTCTTGGCAGAGATGAGTGAGTTCCTCTTGTGCTGCCTCACTTTCTTGAAAGATTTCAATTTTATTCCATCAATTCTTGATGCTTTGTTATTTTCCAATTCCTTCAATGCACCTTGGACTTGTTTTCTAATAGTACATGATAATTTCAATATTCTTATCCAATACTTAATTCAATGCATTATACTAATTTAACGTGTGTATAAAGTTATTGGAAATATCATAGTGTGGGTCCAGCACATCTGACATCTCAAACTGGCATTTATGCTGTTTAAGGAGGTCTTAAGTAGATTTGTCTAATGTAATAAGTCCCTTGATTTCTTAGCTTAACTGCTGTCTCCATGATTGTTGACTGTGGTTCCAGGCAAAATGAAGTCTTTGAAAACTTCAATCTTCTTTTCACTTATCATGATTATTATTGTGTTCAAGAGCAAAAATTTAAATTTGAGGACTAAGGTGTACCTAATTCAAGCTATGATATTTTGTATAGCCTCTTATGCATGTGAAAGTTCGACAGTGAATAAAGAAGACTACAGAAGAATTGATACTTTTGAGTACTGGTGTTGCAGGAGAATATTAAAATTAACATGGCCTGCTAAAAGAACAAACCGATTTGTGTTGAAAGAAGTACAGACAGAATGCTCTTTGCAAGTCAGGATGGGCAGACTTCATCTCTCATACTTTGGACATATCATCAGGATGGCCCAGTCCTTGGAGATGGATATCATGCTTTGTTAAGTGGAAAGTCATAGAAAAAGAGGAAGATCCCCCAATGAGGTGGGTTTTCACAATGGCAGCATCTATAGACTCAAACGTAACTATGATTGTGAGTTTGGCCCAGGACACCTCAGTATTTCATTCTGTTGTGCATAAGGTAGCAATGAGTTAGTATTAACTTGATGACATCTAACAGCAACAACATCAGCAATTATTTTTATTTATTAGCCCAAATGTGATATTTTTTTATATTCCATCTGGTGACGTCCATATGCATAGTCACGTTTCCAGTTACTGAAAAAGTTATTATAATGAATAAGTGATTTTATCTAAATTCTATCATGTGATTTTGACCATCATTTCTATCAACAAGGCTATTTTTCCTAGCAACCGATCCTTCTTCATTGTTTCCAACTTTCAAATTCTAATAACCAGTAATTATCAATGAATCAGGCTTGTATGTTTTAACAATTTCAGACTGAAGAAGATGATGTTACTGTTGTTGTTAGGTGCCATCGATAGGGTACCAATTCTTAGAGACCCTATACACAACGGAATATAAACCATGTGGTTATCAGACTCCAAATGGCCAATATCAATCTATTTCAGTTCACTAATATCTAAGATATCGATGTTTATGCGTTCCATTTCATTTTTGAAAATTTATAATTTTTCTAGATTCATACTTCATACATTCCATGTCCTGATGATTAATGGATATTTACAGCTGCTTCTCTTCATTTTGAGTTGTTGTCCCATCAGCAAATGAAGTTACTGTGGGCTTTACTCCCACGGGCTCCATTTGCATCATCACAGTCAAGTCTACTTTGAAGAGGCAGGTCTTACCCAGTCATGTTTTGAGTGCCTTCCAACCTGAGGGACTCATTTTCTCGCACTATATCTGACAATGTTTCTCTGCTATTCATAATGTTTTCAGTGACTAAATATTCTAAAGTAGGTCGTCTCTTCTTCTTCCTAGTCTGTCTTCATCTGGAAGCTCACCTGAAATCTGTCCACACTGGGTGACCATGCTGTTATTTAAAATACCCATGGCAAAGCTTGAAGAATAACAGCAACTCACAAGTCACCACAGTACAACAAATTGACAGATGTGTGATGGGAAGAAAATGATAGAATTTTTCAATTTTATCATCAATAGCTTGGAACAAATTTGAATAACAGTGATTTAACTACTCTTCTATGTAGGTTTATAAAAAATATCCTATCACAGACTGCATTGCATCTCAAGATGAACTCTGAAATACTTTTTTTGGTCATTACTGCAATGCCATTCCTCTTGAATTCTTTGTTCCTGGCAAAGTAAAATATCTGATTGTCTCATTCAAAATGTCCAATACCAGTCAGTTTCAGCTAATTAATGTCTAAAGTATAATGGGGTCCATTTTAGAGGACTTCCAGTTTTCCTATATTCATACTTCATATATTCCATGTTCTAATTGTCAATGGATGTTTATGCCTGTTTCTTTTCACTTTGTGTTGTGACACATCAGCAAATGAAAGTCTCAGAATGTTTGCTCCATTCGTGTCATTAAGGTGAGTTTTATTTTGAGAAGGTTGTAATTGTAGTTGAAAGTGCTGTTTGCTCATTTGTGACTCATAAAAGCCCTGTATATAATTTCGGAGGAGTTGCTGGTGAATTTTAACTACCATTAAAACTCCATCTGGACGAAGTAAGTAATGCTTCTCAATTCATATTTTGGATGCCTTAAATCTTGAAGGATTCATCCTCTGGTACTATATATGACAATGTTGTTGTTGTTGTTGTTATGTGCCGTGGAGTCATAGCGACCCTGTAGAGCATGTCTGAGGCCATAAATCTTTACAGGAGCAGAAAACCTCAGCTTTCTTCCAGGGAATATCTGGTAGTTTCGAACGGCTGACCTTGTTGTTCGTAGCCCGACTCTTAATCACTATGCTACCAGAGCTTCTCGTATATGACAATAGTGCATTGTATTCATAATACTTTCAGTGGTAAATGCTTAAAAGTTCCCTCTCCTTCTTTCTTGTTTGTCTTAGTCTGGAAGCCACTGCAACCTGTTTACTATGGGTGAACTTTCTGATTTATAAAGTACTGGTGGAATAGTTTCTAGCATTGTTGTTCTTAAGTAGCCTGGAGCTGGTTTTGACTCATAGTCAGCCTGCATAGGGCTTCCAAAGCTGTAAATCTTTACGGGAGCAGAAAGCCTCATCTTTCTCCTGTGGAACAGCTGGTAGTTTTGAACTGCCAACCTTGGGGTTAGCAGCCCGATTCGTAACCACTACACTACCAGAGAGTTTCTAGCATTACAGAAATGCAAAAGCCCCCATAGCATGAAAAACTGACAAACAGTGATGGTCAATATAAGTGGTAGTTGTGTGCCATTGATTCAATTCTGACTCATAGCAAGCCTGTATAGAGTCTCTGAAGCTGTAAATCTTTACAGGAGCAGAAAGCCTATCTTTCTCCCACAGAACAAGTGGTAGATTCAAACAACTGACCTTGCAGTTAGCAGCCCAACTAGTAAGATGCTATGCCACCAGGATACCTTGGTGAATATAAGTAGAGAAGGAAAAATACAGAACTGCTTTATATGGAACAACATTTTTCTGGAGGGGGAAAGAGAAAACAACACACTTTATATTTCTGAAATTAAAAGGAAAATAAGAATATAATTTTTTGAGGGAAAAAAATAAATCTTACTATTAGCCCCAGTTCGGGTGTGGCATTGTAGAGCAAGCATTGATAAACAGGACTGCTAATCATTGGGTTGATGACTGAAATTAACCATCCACTCCTTGGAAGCCTTTACAGGTCATTATGATTCAGAACCAATTTGTCAGCACCTAATAACTATATGAGTCAATAGGAGCCTTTATGACTCAGTGAGTAAAGTGATTTTTTTGCTAACTGAAATGTCATAGGTTTGAACATATCTCTACTCTGCATGAGAAAGTTGTGGCAGTCTTTTGCTAAAAAAAAAAAAAAAAAAAATGTTATTGATATGTGTTGTCAAGTTGATTCTGACCCATAGCAACATGTGAAACAGATGAAACACCACCTGGTCTTGTACCATTCTCATAATTGCTTCTATGCTAGGGCATCCATTGCTGCCTCTGAACCAATCCATTTCATTAGAGTCATCCTCTTTTTTGCTGCCCCTCCTTTTTTCCAAGCATGAGATCCATCCCCAGAGACTGGATCCTATGGATACCATGTCCTAAGTATGGGACATGAAATCTGTCCATCTGGGCTTCTAAGGAGAATTCTGGTTGTACTTTGTCCAAAACTGATTTTTTGTGTTCTTCTGGTAGTCCTTGGTACTTTAAATATTCTTCTCTACCACAATAATTCAAATGCATCAATTCTTCAATTGTCTTTATTCAATGTCCAACTTTGTTCATGTGCATATGAGAGTATTTAAAATACCATGGTCACGCACACATTAGTCCTCAAACTGACATCTTTGCTCTTGAACACCTTAAATATGTTATGTACATCAGATTTGCCCAATGAAATATGTTGTTTGATTTATTGACTGCTACTTTGATGAGGGTTGATGCTGGATCAAAGAAAAATGAAGTCTTAGACTACTTCAATCTTTTCACCCTTTGGGATAATGCTATGTTGTCTTAGAGGCTCACTATTAGTCAGTGTCAATTCACAGGCAATGAGTTTGGTCTTTGGTTTTGGTTGTAAATCTTTATAAACTAATAACAAAATATAAAACTTAAAGCAAGAGCCATAAAAATAAATATACATGAAAGTGATAGAGTTAAAAGAATGTATTGCACTACATCTGCATGACAGAAGATAGGAATTCCAACTTCCAGCCATGCATTCCAGAAGACGAAATTAGAATAAGTGGGAAAAATTATAAGTAATTTAAGTAAAATATCTCAACCATTATTGAAAAGGTAAGGTTACAGATAAATTTTCTCATTAGCTACCAGGAAAAATAAATAAATAAATAAATAAATAAATAAATAAATAAATAAATAAATAAATAAAAGAAAGTTTTTCATATACATTCATTCTGACAATACTGATAATGAGAAGTCTTTCAAGTGTACAAAGGGAAATTTTTTTAAAATCAATGTTTTCTAGATAAAGGAAAGAAGAAATACAAGTGAATAGAAATCAAGAAGTCTTTAGTATGCTTTTCTGAAAAACACTTTGTTTAAAATAGACTCTAGTATTAGTGAATGGGAGTATTTTGAGGGAAGATAACAGTATGGCTAACATTAAGCAAGAAATAAGTAAAGATAACAAGGGCAGGTAATGATGTGACTGAATGATTGGATGATATGAAATGAGAGTAACAAAGATGTGTTTGATTTGATGTCACGGCAGAGAATGCTAATTATCACCCATTATTCATTTTCTGTTTCTTCCTTATACTTATAAGCCTATCCAATTTTAGCTAAACAGAAAGCTCATTTTCCCACTCCATTTATTTTTTTAAAATGTTCTTTAGGATGTTTAAAGAAATATTGAAATACTCTTCCACTTTTAACTTTATAACTAGTTTAAATTAGCAAGAACAATGTTGGACATATTCCTTCAAAAGCTAGTTTAATTCTAGAATTAAAAGATTATCCCGAATCAAATGTATTTAAATAAGAAAGATTAATAAAGGTTTGGATTATAAACAAATATAATTATTTATGGGCAACTATTTTAAAGTGACCTTTATTCCTTATACTTTGTGGCTCATTTTATTTTCTTTAAGAGGTACCAGCAGTCATTTCACAAATAATCACAAAGCCACTTGTATTATTAGATTCTCATGCATATAAAGACATAATTCTTAATTAATAACACAAATGAGACCAGCAAATAACCACTATCTTTGATATCTATGTTAAAACAAGAAATATATATATTTTTAAGTTGTTCCCTCAGTAAGAAAAATGCCCTCAGTAAGAAAAATGCTCCAGTAACACATGTAGCTTAAACTAGAGGTAGATACCAGTAGTAACCCATGTGTCTTCCCTTTGGACATCTGGAGGCTAAAAACATACCCTTGAATGACCTTACTTAGGAATTTTTGCACCACCTCACAACCTTACTTGCTGAAAATGAAGAGGACTTAAAACATTTACTGATGAAGATCAAAGAACACAGCATTCAGTATGGATTACATCTCAATGTCAAGAAAACAAAAATCTTCACCACTGGACCAATAACAACATTCTTAACAATGGAGAAAAGACTGAAGTTGTCAAGGACTTCATTCTTCTTGGATCAACTATCAACACTCATGGAAGTAGCAGTCAAGAGATCCGATGACATATTGCATTGGGCAAATCTATTGCACAAGATCTTTTTAAAGTGTTGAAGAGCAAAGATGTCAGCTTGAGGACTAAGGTGCGCCTGACTCAAGCCATGGTATTTTCAATAACCTCATATGGATGCGGAAGCTGCACAGTGAATAAGGAAGACCATAGAAAATTTGATGCCTTTGAGTTATGGTGCTGGAGGAGAATAATGAAAGTGCCATGGGCTGCCAAAAGAACTAGTAGATTCATTTTGGAAGAAGTTCAGCCAGAGTGCTCCTTGGAGGCTAAGATGGCCAAACTTCAATTCTCATACTTTGGACATATTGTCAGGAGGGAACAGTTGGTTCAAACTCATAATGATCCTGTGCACAATAGAATAAAATGTTGTTTGTTGTTGTTGTTGATAGGTGCCATTGAGTCAGTACTGACTCATAGCAACTTTATGCACAGCAGAATGAAACCCTGCAGGATTCTGGGCCAAACACACTACAGTTGCCATGCTTTAATCCATCAATGATGCCACTTGGCCAATCCATCTCGTTGTGGGTTTTCCTCTTTTTCTCTGACCTTCCGCCTTACCAAACATGATGTTCTTCTCTGGTGACCTGTCTCTCCTGACAAAATGTCCAAAGTTTACGAGACGAAGTTTGGCTATCTTGGCCTAAAAAGAGCACTCTGGCTGCATTTCCTTCAAAATGGATCTATTGGTTATTTTGGCAGCCCATAGGACTTTCAATATTCTCCTCCAACACCATAACTCAAATGCATCAATACTTCTACAGTCTTCTTTATTCACTATCCAGCTTGCACATGCATATGACGTTATACAAAAAAACATGGCTTAGGAAAGGCACACCTTAGTCCTCAAACTGACATCTTTGCTCTTCAACACTTTAAAAAGCTCTTGTGCAGCAGATTTGCTTAATGCAATACGTCATTTGATTCCTTGACTGGAGCTTCTGTGAGTGTTGATAGTTGATCGAAGAAGAATGAAGTCTTTGACAACTTCAATATTTTCTCCATTCATAAGAATGTTGTTTATTGGTCCAGAAGAGAAGATTTTTGTTTTCTTTACATTGAGATGCAATCCATACCAAAGGCTGTGCTCTTTAATCTTTATCAGTAAATATTTTAAGTCCTCTTCCTTTTATAAGCAAGGTTGTAGCATCTGCATATTGCTTTTTGTTAATGAGTCTTCCTCCAATCCCGATGCCACATTTTTCCTCATACAACTCAGTTTATTGGATTATTTTCTCACCATGCACATTGAATAAATATGATGAAAGAATACAACCTTGTTGCACATCTTTCTTAATTTTAAAACATTGGGTGTTCCCATGTTCTGTTCAAACAACTGCCTCTTGGTCCAGATACAGATTCCTCATGAGCAATGAGCACAATTAAGTGTTCCGGAATAGTTATACACAGCCTGTGATGATCTACACAATAGAAAGCCTTTATGTAGTTAATATAGCACAGGTAAACATCTTTCTAATATTCTCTGCTTTCAGCCAAGATCCATTGGACATCAGTGTTGATATCCCTCACTCCATGACCTCTTCTGAATCTGGCTTGAACCTCTGAACATAAAGAACATCATATAGGAAGAAAGCAACAGATAATTAAGAAGTCAAGAAAGAAGGAAATGACAACACTGGATATCCAAAGGAATTCTGAAACTATTTCTCCATAGATGTTAAAGCAAAAGGATGGGGTAAGAAGGTACAAGAGCTCAAAAGAAAAATTCAAAGTTCAGCTCAAGAACAAAGTAAAATATTTTCATGAAATGTACAAAAACCTGGATTAGAAAACCAACAGGTTAAAATACACTCAATATTTCGCAAGCTGAAGGAATTGAAGAAAAAAATCAAAAATCAAGACTCAACTTGAGTTAATACGCTGATGCAAAGTCATTTTGAATAACAAGGTTTGTGGTCCATGCTCACTAGACACTACTAGGAAATCCTATATAGGAGATCTATGGGTCACAGACACTAAAGACTGAAGATCAAAAGAGTTGTGGAATGACATCAAGAACATCGTAGAGGAAGAAATAAAAAAGTCATTAAGAAGACAAGAAAGAAGGAAAATATCAAAATGGAAGTCAGAATAGACACTGAAACTTGCTCTCCAGTGTAGAGATGCTAAAGTAAATTGAAGAAATGAGGAGGTATTAGGGCTGATCATAAAATTTAAAAGGTCAGCTTGAGAAGACAAAGTCAAATACTACAAAGAAATGTGCAAAGATCTGAAGTTAGAAAACCCAAATGGAATAACATGTTCAGCACTTTTCAAGCTGGAGGAACTGAAGAAAGAATTCAAACCTCCACTTTTGTTATTGAAGGATTCTCTGTGTAAATTATTGAATGATGCAGAAAGCATCAAGAGAAGATGGAGGAATACACAGAGCCACTGTTCCAAAAGGAAATGGTCAATGTTCAACCATTCGAAGAGGTAGCATATGATCAAGAGTCAATGATACTGATGGAGGAAGTCCAAGGTACATTGAAGGAATTGGCAAAGAACAAGGCACCAGGAATTGATGGAACAAAAATTGAAATCTTTTAAGAAAGTGAGATGACACTGGTGGCACTCACTCGACTATGTCAAGAAATTTAGAAGACAACTATCTAGCCAGCTGATTGGAAGAGATCTGTATTTGTGACCATTCCAACAGAGTGCAAAAATCATCGGACAACCTCTTTGATATTCCATGCAAGTAAAGTTTTACTAAAGGTAATACAAAATTTGCTGTAACACTACATTGACAGAGAACTTCCAGATGTTCAAGCCAGATTCAGAAGATGATGTGGAATGAGGAATATCATTGAGGACATCAGATGAATTTTGGCTGAAAGCAGAAAATGCCAGAAAAATGTTTACCTTTGCTTTATTGACTACGTAAAGATCTTTTGATTGCGTGGATCATGCCAAGCTATGGACAACATTGCAAAGTATGAGTATATTGGAGCACTTAATTGTGTACACCTGTACATAGA
>NW_006409088.1:299779-300942 GCF_000296735.1 Chrysochloris asiatica
CATCAATTGAAGAATGGATAAACAAACTATGATACATACACACAATGGAATATTATGCTATCTTGAAAAACAACAAGGAAGCTGTAAGCCACCACATAACATGGATGAACCTTAAGGACATTATGTTAAGTGAAATCAGTCAGTCACAAAAGGAGAAATACTACATAGGACTACTATTGTAAAATACTAAGAAATAGAACCCGTACTAAAAGCGGGAGGGATATTTGCTGGTTACCAGAATGTAAGGGTGGAGTGAGGGGAGGTAGGGGAAGGTGGAGTACAAGGTACTGAACAGACACAGGAGATTTTGGGTGCTTCAGAGGGGCAATACACAAGAAGGAGGGGGCAAATGGAAGAACAAGGGGGATGGGAAAACAATTAGGTAGGATTACATGGGCTGAGTGGAACAAGGTAAATAATGATGTATGCATAGCCTTGGAACAGAGAGTTCTGGGATACAGGGATTCAGACATGGTTTGAATGGATAAAAAAGGGAAAAATAATATTAAGATGCTTATCTGTCTTTTGAATCTTTGTTTCCCTTGCATACCACTGTAAAATAGACACTTGAGGGAGAAAGAAAGAAAGAGCCAGTAATATCACCATAGAAGGGTTGTAAGTCCGTTTTCAGCTTATAACTGATTGAAATACCTAAAATGGGACTAGAACTTGTCCAGCGAAGGAAGCTTCCTGTGGAGCCTCTGCATTGCATAAGACCATAGGTGGAATCCTGAACCCCATCCAGAATCTTCTTACGTGGGAAATCTCCAATGGAAAGGACAAGCAGATAAGAGTGGAGCAGTTT
Organism: Chrysochloris asiatica; assembly: GCF_000296735.1. Taxonomy (NCBI): domain Eukaryota; kingdom Metazoa; phylum Chordata; class Mammalia; order Afrosoricida; family Chrysochloridae; genus Chrysochloris; species Chrysochloris asiatica. The sequence goes on from NW_006409088.1 coordinate 300,585, forward strand.
GAAGAAAAGAAGATACTTCTTGAAAGAAAGACTGGCAGGAGAAAAAATAATAATAATAATAACAGCATTCTTATTGACTACTACAAGAAGAAGCAAGTTGCTTTCCCATGAGACATCAAGGCAAGAGGTCGGGTCCCTTCAGGGCAAACCCCCTTCCAAAACTAAGACTCTACGGGGACACATGAGGAGGCATGTGGTGTGACTGGTGAAGTCACCGATTAGGGGAAGTGAGGGAAAAACAGCAATGAATTTGTTAGTCCAACCACATTTAATAGACTCCTGTGAACCCAGGTGAAGACCTGGTTTGCCAGCAGTATGACAAGACTTGGGGACTGCTGGACCCAGAGATAGTGACATA
>NW_006409088.1:308718-309449 GCF_000296735.1 Chrysochloris asiatica
CCCAATTTGTCTTGAAAAATACAATGTCATACTTCTCCTTCATAGCCAGATTGGCAAACTTTGTCATTCATACTTCGTACATATTATCAGGAGGTACCAGTCTTTGACAAAGGATATCATGTTTGGTAAATTAAAAGGCCAGAGAAAAAGAGGAACATCCTCAATGAGATGAATTGGCACAGTGTCAGCCGCAATGGACTAAGGTGTAGCATCAATTGTGAGGCTTGCTCAGGACCAGACAGTGTTTTATTTTGTTGTGCAATTGCTTCCTGATTCAGTACCAACTCGATGTCACCTAAAAACAATGAAGCAATTGATAATACCAGGGTTGGGACAGGTTTTTCCCTAGTCACAACAAACATCTTTGATCTTGAATACTTTAAAGAAGTCTTTTGTAGCAGAATTGCCTATTTCAATATATCATTTACCTTGACTGCTATTTCCATGATCATTGATTGTTGATACAAGTAAAATGATGTCTTTGACAACTTTAATATTTTCTCCATTTATTCTGATGTTATTTATTGGTCCAAATGTGAGGATTGTCTCTACATTGGGATGCAATCCATAGTTAAAACTGTGGTCTTTTAATCGTCATCAAAAAGTATTTCAAGTCCTCTTTGCATCCAACAATCTATGATGTGTCATATTCATTTCTAAGGTTATTAATGAGCCTTCCTCTAATCCTTATGACATATTCTTCTTCATATAACCCAATTTTTCAGATTATT
>NW_006409088.1:309729-311562 GCF_000296735.1 Chrysochloris asiatica
TTTCCGATATTTTCTGTTTTCAGCCAAGATCCATCTGATGCCAAAAATTATATCCCTCATTCTATATCCTCTTCTGAATCCAGCTTGAATTTCTGGCAGCTGCCTGTCGCTGTACTCCTACAATCATTTTTGAATGATCTTTTACCAAAATGTTACATTTTAAAATAATAATTATATTTTTCAATTATTTCTGCATTCTCTTGGGTTACCTCTTTATGGAATGGACACAAATAGGGTATCTTTCAAATGGTTTGCAAAGTAGCTGTCTTCCATATTTCTTGGCATAGACATGTGAGCACCTCCAGTGTTATATAAGTTTGTTGAAACATTCCAAATTTCATTGTCAGTTCCTGGAGTATTGTTTTTGCTAATGTCTACAATGCTGTTTGCACTGCTTCCTCAATATCATCTGTTATAGTTAAGGTTTTAGCCCAAACTGACTGGTCCAGGATTCCCAGTGATTTGACAACTCATATGTAATTGTCCCTCATGATGTGATTTGATCTAATAAACCAATAATAAAATTATGGGTGGGATAAACCACACTTAGTCCCACCACCATCCTGATTTGTGGCATGCAACACCTTATGTCTTAAAAGAAATAAAAAGAGTGAAAATTGAGTAGAGAATTGTTGATCTACTATATCCAAGAAAAAAGAGACAGGAGTGAAATGTATATTTAGTCCTGGGATCCCTGCATGCTGAAGCTCCTAAATCCAGTGAAATATTTATGCCACAATGTATATCCCAAAATACCAGGCCTACTGATGCTGAAAGAACAAAAAAAACAAAACCTTCCCCAGAGTGGTGTGGTACTGTATGATAAGGACTCAATCACAAGGTCAGTTTGAACTGCAAGTCCAAGTTCAAACTCACTAGCTGCTCTTCTGAAAGCCTTTACAAGGTCCTTATGAGTCTGAATTGACTCAGTGGCCCTTAACAATAACAACAATAGAGTGGGACAAAGAGAAAACTTTCCCAAGAACCTGTGTTCTGAAATTGGCTTTGAGCCTAGTAAACTTTGAGAGACTGAAATCCTGGTTGTTAAAATCATACACTTGTTATATTTCTGTTATACAAGCATTAGATAACTAAGAATTTGGTGCCAAGAGTGGGGGGCTCATCTAACAGATACCTGAAATGTAGAAACAGTTTTGGAATTGGAAAATGAGAAGAGACTAGACAACTATTAAGATGCCAAAGAGTAAAGGCCTAGGGAGACTACAAAAGACAGTTGATTGAATTATGAATGCCAAAGTCAATTCTGATGAGGGCTCAGAAGGAAGTAAGGAGAAACGTAACATGCAATATGGTGCAGTCAGAAGAAAGGACAAAGAAACTGCAGCAACAGCACCAGTAGACCAACACAAGATGGCATGGAAGCCTTCCTATAGGAGACTTCCTGGCAGAGCATGGTACCTGTGGGTACCTGTGGTGAAGTTATACTCTTACTCACAGAGCAAGAGAGCTGAGTACCTTCTGGCCAAGGTTTATTGATGGAGTATAGTGCCTTTTGGCACGTTTCAATAATGCTGAAGATCTCTGTGACACTTGCTTGACCATAGAAGAGACCAGGTTGGGCTCTTCTAGATATCGAATAAACAGGAAGCAGAAGCTAAAGAGACAACAGGCAAAGAAAGTAGAGTTGCCTCAGTCGCAAAGTGATAACTATGGCTTCTTAGATTTCTAAGGGAGGGACCACAGTTTCTTAAGTTTCAATGAATTGGTTTCTTCACCACATTAGATCTGGAGTGTGGGGCTGTTGTTAAGATTCAGCCTCTGTCCAAAGCTTAGGTGGCAAGGATACCATGCAGTAGGAGGCAGAAGAACATG
>NW_006409088.1:312407-320985 GCF_000296735.1 Chrysochloris asiatica
TAAGATTTTTTGTTAACTTGACTGGATCAGGATTCTGTGTGCTTCAGAAGTTAACATGTAGCTATCACTTAAGAAGTTATTTGATGTCATAAACCAATAAGAGGATTATTTAGGATTGTTATTGTTGTTAAGTGTCATCAGTCCTATTCTGATTTATAGTGATCCTCCCTTTATAGGGTTTCTGAAGAGCAACTAGTGAGTTTGAACCACCGACTTCGCAGTACAATCTGACCTTGTCCTTATCCTAAAGTGCAACACCAGTACTTCAACACACTTAATCCTATCACAATCTTGATGTGCTATTTTTAGAGATCTAGGATTAGCATTTTCCATTTATATGTCATTGGTGGTATTATGTTAGGTGCAGGATTGACTTTATGTTTTTCTTTATTTAGAGATTCTACATGGTTTACGGAGCTCTGGTAGCATAGTGGTTACGAATCGGGCTGCAAACCACAAGGTCAGCAGTTCAAAACTACCAGCCGCTCCATGGGAGAAAGATGAGGCATTCTGCTCCCATAAAGATTTACACCCTCAGAAACCCCGTACAGAGTAGCTATGGGTCGGAACCGACTTGACGGCACTTAACAACAACAATGGTGTTCACGCTTCATCTTACAAGATATAAAAGGAGAGAGTCTTGAGTAGAAGAACAAGAGAGACCAACAACCATGAAATCGAAAGAGCCAGAAGTGGGTTCCTTCTAAAGATTTTTCAAAACCCAGCACTCTTAATTTGGAGTCAAGCCACCTATACTGTGAGAGGAAGTTGTCAAAAATGAAACTGATTGCATAAAGATTGATATCTTAAACATTGCTGTTGTTAAGTGCAGTGAATAAGGAAGACTGTAGAAGAATTGATTCTTTTGAGTTATGGTGTTGGAGGAGAAAATTGAAAGTGCCATGGGCTGCCCATAGAACCAATAGTTCTGTTTTGGAAGAAGTGCAGTCAGAGTGCTCCTTAGAGGCCAGGATGGTCAAACTTCGTCTCTCATACTTTGGACATATTGTCAGGAGGGACCAGTCACTGGAGAAGGATATCATGTTTGGGGAAGTAAAAGGTCAGAGAAAAAGAGGAAGAGCTCCAAAGAGATGGATTGGCCAAGTGTCAGCGTCAATGGACTCAAGCGTAGTAATAGTGGTGAGGTTGGCCCAGGATCATACAGTGTTTCATTCTGCAGTGCATAGGGTTGCTATGGGTCAGTACCGACTCAGTGGTACCAAGAACAACAACAACAATCTGCTGCACAAGACCACTTTAAAGTGTTCAAGAACAAAGTTGTCATGTTTTGCTAAGGTATTTTCAATATTCTCATATGCATGTGAAAGTTGGACAGTGAAAAGAGTACAATACACTTTATCAATCTAACTTATGGTGTTGGTGGAGAATATTACCATGGATTATCAAAAGAACAAACAGATCTGTGTTAGAAGAAGTATAGCAAAAGTTCAGTTGGAAGCTAGGATGGCCAAACTTCAATTCTCATTTCAGACATATGATCAGGAGGGACCAGTTACTCGAGAAAGATATTATATTTGTCATAGTGTAGGGTCAGAGAAAAAGAGGAAGACACCCAATGAGATGAATTGGCACAATAATCCATTGGTGGCAGCAATGGACTTAGGCATAGCAAGGAGTGTGAAGCTAGCCCTGAACAAGGCAATATTTCATTCTGCTATTATTCAAATTTATGCCCCAACCACTAAAGCCAGTGAAGATGAAATAGAAGAATTCTACCAACTTCTTCAGTCTGAAACCCATCAAACATGCAATCAAGATGTATTGCTCATTGCTGGTGACTGGAATGCAAAAGTAGGGAGCAAAGAGGAGGGTCCAGTAGTTGGAAAATTTGAACATGGTGATAGAAATGATGCTGGAGAACAAATGATAGATTTCTGCAAGACAAATGATTTGTTTATTTCAAATACATTCTTTAGACAGCATAAGAGATGACAATACACATGGACCTCGCCAGACGGAACACATAGAAATCAAACAGACTGCATCTGTGGAAAGAGAAGATGGAAAAGTTCCATATCATCAGTGAAGACAAGGCCAGGGGCAGACTGTGGAACAGACCATCAATTACTGATATGCAAATTCAAATTAAAGCTGAAGAAAATGAAAACAAATCTACGAGAGCCAAAATATGATCTTGAATTTATCCCTCCTGAATTTAGAGATCATCTGAAGAACAGATTTGATGAATTAAACACTAAAGACCGAAGACCAGAAGAGTTGTGGGATGACATCAAGAATATCATACATGAAGAGAGCAAAAAGTCATTAAGAAGACAAGAAAGAAGGAAAAGGTCAAGATGGATGTCAGAAGAGACTCTGAAACTTGCTCTCCAACATAGAGAAGCCAAAGCAAATGGAAAAATTGAAGAGGTGCAAGAGCTGAACAGAAAATTTCAAAGATCACCTCGAGAAGATAAAGTCAAATACTATAATAAAATGTGCAAAGATTTAGAGTTAGAAAACCAAAAGGGAAGAACTCGGTCAGCATTTCTCAAGCTAGGGGAACTGAAGAAAAAATTCAAGCCTCAACATTCGTTATTGAAAGATTCACTGGGCAAATTATTGAATGATGCAGAATGCATCAAGAAAAGATGGAAGGAATACACAGAGTCATTGTACCAAAAGGAAATGGTTAGTATTCAAACATTTCAAGAGATACCATATGAACAAGAGCCAATGATACTCAGAGAGGAAGTCCAAAGTGCATTGAAAGAAGTGGCAAAGAACAAGGCACCAGGAATTGATGGAATAAAAATTGAAATCTTTCAGGAAAGTGAGGCGGCACAGGAGGCACTCACTCATCTCTGCCAAGAAATTTGGAAGACAACTGTCTGGCCTACTGATTGGAAGAGATCAATGTTTGTGCCCATTCCAAAGAGTGGTGACCCAACAGAATGCGGAAATCATCAGACAATCTCTTTGATATCTCAAGCGAGCAAAGTTTTGCTAAAGGTAATACAGAAACGGCTACAATCATACATTGACAGAGAAATTCCAGAGTTTCAAGCTGGATTCAGAAGAGGCTGTGGAACTAGAGATATCATTGCTGATGTCTGATGGATCTTGGCTGAAAGCAGAGAATATCAGAAGGATGTTTACCTGTGCTTTATTGACTATGCAAAGGCTTTCGATTGTGTGGATCATGACAAGCTATGGACAACATTGAGAAGTATGAGTATTCCAGAACACTTAATTGTACTTCTAAGAAATCTGTATCTAGACCAAGAAGCAGTTGTTCGAACAGAACATGGGAACACTGAATGTTTTAAAATTGGGAAAGGTGTGAGACAGGGTTGTATTCTTTCACCATACTTATTCAACCTGTATGCTGAGCAAATAATATGAGAAGCTGGGTTCTATGAAGAAAAACGTGGCATCAGGATTGGAGGAAGACTCATTAACAACCTGCAATATGCAGATGATACAACCTTGATCGCTGAAAGTGAAGAGGACTTGAAACATTTACTTATGAAGATCAAAGAGCACAGCATTCAGTATGGATTACATCTCAATGTCAAGAAAACAAAAATCCTCACCACTGGACCAATAAACAACATTCTTATCAATGGAGAAAAGATTGAAGTTGTCAGGGACTTCATTCTTTTTGGATCAACTACCAACACTCATGGAAGAAGTAGCAGTCAAGAGATCAGACGACGTATTGCACTGGGCAAATCTGCTGCACAGGAACTTTTTAAAGTATTGAAGAGCAGAGATGTCAGCTTGAGGACTAAGGTGCGCCTGACCCAGGCCATGGTGTTTTCAATAGCCTCATATGGATGCGAAAGCTGGACAGTGAGTAAGGAAGATTGTAGAAGAATTGATGCCTTTGAGTTGTGGTGTTGGAGGAGAATACTGAAAGTGTCATGGACTGCCAAAAGAACCAATAGATCTGTTTTGGAAGAAGTGCAGCCGGAGTGCTCCTTGGAGGCCAGGATGGCTAAGCTTCGTCTCTCCTACTTTGGACATATTGTCTGGAGGAAACAATCATTAGAGAAGGATGTCATGCTGGATAGGGTGGAGGGTCAGAGAAAAAGAGGAAGACCACCAATGAGATGGATCAGCTAGGTGGCATCATTGATGGACTCAAGTGTGGCAGCGGTAGTGAGTTTGGCCCATGAACGGACATTGGTTTGTTCTGCTGTGCATGGGGTCGCTATGAGTCGGTTCCGACTCGATGGCACCTGACAACAACAACATGCATATGGTTAATCTGGGTCAGTACTGAATCAATGGCACCTAAAAACAACAACAGAGGGCAACACTAACCAATCACAATTGTAGAGTCCTGTATACCTCATTTGCATGTTCCCTTCCTATAACTTGGTTGAAGTTAAGAAGATATTGGATAAAAAAACAACATCAAGTAAATTCAAGGCACCACACAGTGACAACCAACCTCAATGGCACCTAACAACAACAGGGTTGGTCGTCGAGGGGTAGTATTATGTTTACATAGAATTTTAATAGAGGTTAAATATACATTTTTTCATGTCAGTTTGTCAGTTGTCAAATGTGATTTTACAGAGTTACAAACAATTTAAGTTAACACACAAAGTTATTATAAATATGGTCTTGAGCACACGTGATATGATGGTATATACTTCTTTTGGGGAAGAGCTTTGAATTATTGATCAAATATATAGGCAACTTCCTAGGATGATGAACACTTACACACTGTCATTTACTTACCACACACTGCTGTCTCATATCTAATTACCTTTTTCAGATGTATTTTTGTTCTGTATCTGATCTGACAGTGCTTATCCAAGTTTTTTTTCTTTGTGTATCCCTCTTTAAGTAGAAAAGATTTTCATTTGGCCTCTAAAGCTCTCTTGTTGGAAATATGCTTGATGTAAATTTTTGTTAGTTTATGATGAACCCATTGTGAACTTTTGGTTTTGTTTGTTTGTTTCATTTGAAACAAGAGAAGTAATCATAAAACTTCAGTGTACTGTGAAATAAATTATTTGAAATATAAGTGAAAATTATTGCATTTTCCAGTGATATGGTTAAGATATAATGACATGGATTCTATAGCCAAACTTAAAACTTCTCGTTTGTTTTGTTAAGTGTTATCAAGTCAGTTGCAATTCATAGTGACCCTGTACAAGGTGTCAGAGGAGCCTCTGATGGATTTGAACTGCCAACTTGTGGTTCACAATCCAGCGCTGATCCTATAGAACCACAGAGCCAGTTTCATCCATTAGTTAGCATTATAGAAACTTAACAACTGTTACAGATGAAAATATTTAAAGTATTTTGGCAATAATTTACTGTCTTATTTGATATTCTAGTAATATTCCTTTAAAAATAGAATAAAACTGATTAGTTTTCATGTGTTAGCTTTCTTTTAAAGTCTGTTCCTTAAAAATCTTGATTATTGGTCCCAGAATAGAGAAACTCAAACCTTAAGTATGTAGTATATTAAAAGGGATTATATATTCTTCCTAAAGCTCCCAAAATAGACATTATAATGGTTTTCCATAAGAGTAAGCCTTGAGAATTTTCTTTGTTTTGCAAGGGAGGGTTTGTGTTTTCTTGATCTTTTAGAAGTACATGCTATATAAAGGGCTTCAAAATGCTTGTGGTAAATGGTGCTAAAAGAATAGAATCTTTCCATAACCTTTTTGCCATGCCCTCATACTTGCATTTTTATATGAGGGAAACCATTTTATTTAAGAAGCAATTGATCAAAAGTAGCTAATCACTTATTACTTCAAAATTAAAATGAGGAAAATAAAATTCCTTTTCAGTTTGAACAGGGAATGTCCTCATAGTTGTTTCATCAGATACTTCAACTTAGGAAAGTGCTATGGTCTCTATATTTCTCCAAAGCTGTTTTAATTAATTTTAATTTTCTTCCTCATACCTTAAAATAGCTTTACATATTGATGTAGTTTAAAGATTCTTATGTCTAATAGCTATAACATGGTCTCACTTTTGAGGGGGAGGGAGGGATGAAGGAAATGATTGTCATTATTTTAAAACATACAATATATATATTTGTTGTTGCTGTTAAACTAATTACTGTACAAGGATATTTTGTTGCTACGAGTTTGTTTATATAACCTTACTTTGATCACAAGAAATAACCTTGTTCTCTCTTGTGAAGACAGAAAAATCTGAAATTTACTTAATGTATCTTGGAGCCCTGGTCTCCCTTATGTGGTATGGTGTTTGTAGTCTACTAAGTATAGAACAGAAGAAAAACTTCAGCATCTGTTTTACAAGATTGTTTCAGTTTTTGATCCATTCTGTAGTTAATTTAAGTCAAGATTTTTTTACATCATGGGACAATTGATTAAGAATTTCCAGCACTTCTTATAATAAAGAATGTACAATGAGCAAGAGATACTTCAATTCTCCTAGGTACCTTGCCAAACTTGTCTTTTGTAGATATTGTTGTTTATATGAAGGGAGGAAGTTAGAAAAGAAAACTTTTTTTTTTTTTTTTTTAATTATTGTAACTGGAATATTTAAGAAGGAAGTGGGAAAAATAGTTTTTCCTTTATACCTATAGATCTATAGATTGATCAATCTGTTTGTCTTCTGATCTATATGTCTAGCATCTATCAGTCCTCTCACTGGAATATACAAGCAAGTGAGAGACAGATTTAATTTTTTTTCCTTAAATTTGTTGTGTTTTATTTTTCCATGACATTAGTTTCTGTCATATGCAAGGATAAATTTAAAGAGAACTCAAGAAAAAAAAATGGTGATGATGGTTATGTATCTTGGACTCAGTTCAGACTCATAGCAACCCTGCATAGGATTCCTGATGGTGTAGATCTTTATGGGAGCAGAAAGTCTCATCTTTCTCCTGTGGAATGGTTGGTAGTTTCAGTAGAAACAAAGAGAATATTCTCAAAAAAGCTAAAAGCCTGAGAAACAAAACAAAAAAAGGAACTTTATACTTCATTAAAATTAAACACTTATGTGCATTGAGTTACATTATCAAGTAAGTGAAAAAAGCAACCTAAAGAATGGGAGAAAATATTTGAATATTGGATATGAGATAAGGATTTAATATCTAGTATATATAAAGAGCTCCTTAAACTCAACAAAAAGGCTAGAAAGCCTATTTTTAAATGAGCAACAAACTTGCACATATATTTCCCTAAAGAAGACTTACAAATGCCCAATAAGCACATTAGAAAATACTCAAAATTATTAATTACTGTTATTGTTAGGTAACTTAAAGTCATTCAGACTAATTTCCCTCTGTACAACTTAACAAAATACTGCCCAGTCTTACACCATCTTCACAATTGTTGCTTAAGCACAATGTTGCAGCCATTGTGTAAGTTCATCTCATTGAGGGTCTTCTTCATTTTTGCTAACCATCTTTACTTTACCAATTATGATGCCCTTCTTTAGGGTTGTTCCCTTCTGATAGGTCTAAAATACTTGACAGGAAATCGAGCTATTCTTCATTCTGAGGAATATTCTGTCTTTACTGAACTCAATACAGATTTGTTTGTTCTTCATACAGTTCATGATATATTCACTATTCTTCATCAACACTGTAATTCAAAAGCACTAATTTTTATTCAGTCGGCCCTATGTATTTTCCAGCTCATCTACAAATGAAAGCTGGAAAGGATCAGGCACACCTTAGTTCTCAAGTGAAATATTTACTTTTTTATATATCAAAAAGGTATTTGGCTACAATTTGACAAATGCAATGTCATTTGATTTCCTAACTTCTGTTTCCATGGGTGCTGATAGTGGATACAAGTAAAATGAAATCCTTGATGACATCACTGTTTTCTCCAGTTCTCATGTTGTTAAGTGTTGGCCCAATTGTGAGGATTTGTGTTTTCTTCATTTTGAGGTATAATTTATGTTGAAGGCTATAGTGTTTGAAATTCATCTGTAAGTGTTTCAAATCCTTTTCACTTTCAGCAAACAAGATTGTGCCACATGCATATCTTAGATTACTAATGAGCCTATATCAAATCCTGACATTGCATCTTTCTCTTCATATATTTCAACTTCTCTGATTAGTAACTAATCAAAATCAAAATGAGAAAACACTTCAAACAGGAATGGCTATTATAGAAAAATGGGAATGGTGTAGCTTCAGGGAAAATAGTTTGGCAAGTTCTAAAGAAATAAAAATATAGTATTGCCATAATACTCAGAAATTCCATTGAAGGTACAAAATAATTTAAAGTAACTTCTCAACCAGATAACTAGAGAAAAAGAGAAAGATCAAATGTGGTTTTGCATGGTGACAGCAACAATGGACTCTAGCATACTTATTTTTGTGAGGATGGCATATCAACAGACAATGTTTTATATTTGATAACTATGAATTTGATAGTCATTGTATATATAACAAAATAAAAATGTGTCTGAAAATTGAAAGAATAGCATTTGAAATGCTTCAATATGCTGAAGTATTTAAAAATCTCAATAATTTATATCTGGCCAAAGGAGCTCTGGTAGCATAGTGGTTACGAATCGGACTGTGAACCTCAAGGTCAGCAGTTGGAAACTACCAGCTGTTCTGTGGGAGAAAGATGAGGCTTTCTGCTCCTGTAAAGATTTA
>NW_006409088.1:321280-330035 GCF_000296735.1 Chrysochloris asiatica
TCATTAGTTCAAACCAACCACCGCTCCTCAGAAACCCTAACATGGTCACTGTGAGTCAGAACAGATTGACGGCACTTAACAACAACATCCAACCAACTTGAAGAGTTCCATATTTGTACCCAGTCCAAAGAAAAGTGACCCTACAGAATGCAGAAATTAGTAAACAATGCAATTAATGTCACACACAAGTCAATTTTTACTGAAGGTAGTTAAAAAATGTTTTCCACAGATTACCACATGGAAACACCAGAAAATCAAGCAGGATTCAAAGTAGAATTTAGAATGAGGAACACCACTGCTGACATCAGGCAGATCTTAGCTGAAAACAGAGAATACCTGAAAGATGTTTATGTGTGCTTTATTGACTATACAAAGGCATTCAACTGTGTGGGTTATAACAAACTTTGTCTATCATTGCATAGAATGGAAATTACAGAATACTTAACTGTACTCAGGAGGAACGTGTACAAAGACCAAAAGCAATAGTTCAGACATAGCAAGGGCTGTTGTTGTTACGTGCCATCAAGTCGGTGCCAAATCATAGTGACCGTATGTACAACAGAATGAAACACTGCACAGTCCCGGGCCAACCTCACAATTGTTGCCATGCTTGAAACCATTAATGCTGCCAATTGGCCTTGGGGGTCTTCCTCTTTTTTTCTGACCCTTCACCTTACCAAATATGATATCCCTCTCCAGTGACTGTTCCCTCCAGACACTATGTCCGAAGTATAAAAGATGAAGTTTGGCCATCCTGGCCTCCAAGGAGCACTCTGGCTGTACTTTTTCCAACACAGATCTGTTGGTTTGTACTTTTTCCAACACAGATCTGTTGGTTCTTTTGGCAGCCTATGACACTTTCAATATTCTCCTCCAACACATTAACACAAAAGCATCAAATCTTCTAGGTCTTCCTTATTCATTGTCCAGCTTTCATATGCATATGAGGTTATTGAAAATACCATGGCTTGAGTTAGGCACACCTTAGTCCTCAAGCTGACATCTTTGTTCTTTAACACTTTAAAATGTTCTTGTGCATGATTTACAAACAGAAAATGTACACATCAGGCTTTCATCATTGTATTATACTTATTCAATCAATGTAGTCCTGGTGTGGCACTGTGGGGTTAATGCATTAGACTGCAATGTTGTTTGGACCACAAGGTTGGTAGTGCAAGCTTACCAGCCACTCCTTAGAAACCCTACACAATGTTGCTATGGGTTAGAACAGACTCAACGGCACTTAACAACACCAATATTCAATCTGTATGCTGAAAAAATAATCCAAGAAAGCAGATTATATGAAGAAGAATGTGGCAACAGGTTTTGAGGAAGTCACATTCACAACTTTCCTTGAACAAAGTGAAAAGGACTTGAGGCATTTACTGATGAAGATAAAAGGATACAACCTTCACTATGTTTTAAAATATCTTGTAAAGAAAACAAAAATCCTAACAGCTGGACCAATAAAGAACATCATGTTAAATCAAGAAAAGATTGATGTTTACAAGTATTTCATTTTACTTGTTTCCACAATGAGTGCTTATGGATGCAGTAATCAAGGATTCAAGCAATACATTGCACTAGTCAAATCTTCTACAAAAGACTTCCTCAAAATCTTAAAGAGCAAGGATGTCACTTTGAGGGTTAATGTGTGTCTCTTTGACTTAAGCTTTTCAGCTGCTTCTTGGAAACCCTATATAGAATCCTTGTGAGTCCAAACTGACTTGATGGCACTTAACAAGAACAAAAAGTCTAAGCCAAGTTATTTTCCAGTCAACTAATATGCATGTGAAAGTTTGATAAGGAATAAGGAAGATTAGAAAATATTTGATGCATTTAAATTGTGGTGTTGGCAAAGGATATTAAAAGTTCCATGTACAGCCAGAACAAACACATCTGTCTGGAAGAAGTAGAGACATAATGCTTCTTGGAAGTGAGGATAGCAAGACTTCAGTTCATGTACTTTGGACATGTTGTCAGAAGAGACCAGAACCTGAAAAAGGATATAAAGCTTAGTAAAATAGAGGATCATCAAAAAACGATGAAGACACCCAACAAGATGAGTTGTGATTGTGGCTGCACTAATGAGCTCAAACATAACAGCAATTGATGGTTCCACAGGACCCAGAAGTGATTCATTCTGTTGTGCCTGGGATTACTTTGATTCAGAGTCATTTTGATGGAACCTAACAAAAATATTATGGGTCAGATCCAATTGAATGATGGTGGGGGTGTTGTGTCCTGGAGTTGGTTCTGACTCATAGCAACCTTGTACAGGGTTTCTGAGGCTGTAAATCGTTACGGGAACAGAAAACCTCATCTCTCTCCCACGGAACAGCTGGTACTTTCAATCTGCTGACCTTGAGGTTAGCAGGCTGACTCATAACCATTATGCTACCAGAGTCCTAGCAAAAATAACAATGATGAGAACTCAAAAGATACATATACAACAATATTTATTACAGTGTTATTCCAACTAGCTTAAAGGTGTGGGGGAAATTCAATTTCCCATCAGCATATGAACGGATAAATAAAATAGTGTAGTGGTTATAAGTCAGACTGCTAACCTCAAGGACAGCAATTCAAAACTACTACCTCTTCCAGCTTGAGGAATAAGGTGCGTCTGACCCAAGCCATGGTATTTTCAATAACCTCATATGCATGCAAAATCTGGACAGTGAATAAGGAAGACCATAGAAGAATTGATGCTTTTGAGTTATGGTGTTGGAGGAGAATACTGAAAGTGCCATGGGCTGCCAAAAAAACCAACAGATGCGTTTTGGAAGAAGTGCAGCCAGAGTGTTCCTTGGAGGCCAAGATGGTCAAACTTCTGACAATATGTCTCTCATACTTTGGACATATTGTCAGAAGGGACCAGTAGCTGGAGAAGGATATCATATTTGATAAGGTGGAGGGTCAGAAGAAGGCCCACAGAGAGATGGATTGGCCTAATGGCAGCATCGATGGACTCAAGCATGGCAACAGTAGTGAGGCTAGCCCAGGATTGGGCAATGTTTTGTTCTGCTGTGTATAAGATTGCTGTGAGTCACTACCAACTCGATGGTACCCAACAACAACAACAACAACAACAACTATCTCTTCCATGGGAGAAAGATGAGTCTTTCTGCTTCCATAAATATTTACAGCCTTAGAAGACTTCAGGCAGGATTCCTATGAGTTGGATCCGACTTCACGGTATATTACCACCACTACCACCACCACCATATGCATGCAATGAGGTACAATTCAGATAAAATGAGAAATTGATGCTATGAGATAAACACTGGGCCACCACACTTGTCAGTGGTTCAAATACATCTGCCATTCTATAGGAGAAAGTTGAGATTATCTGCTCATGTAAAGAATTACAGACTAAAAAGCTCTATAGAGCTGTTCTACTCTGTTCTATAGGGTTGGTGTAAGTCAGAATCAATTAAGTGACAGTGGGTGAAAATACATGAAGTACTGATATATGTAATACATAGAAATTTGAAGACATGCTAAGTGATATAAATCAGACACAAAAGCCCAAACATTATAATATTTCTACTTATAAAATATTTGTAATAGTCAAATGCATTGAGGAAACATAAAATTTGTAGGAGGGGTGGGAAACTAAAAGAAAAAAAAAAGCCTCTTTGAGGAATTATTAACCTGAGAATTCTACTATACATGTGAAGAGATCTTAATCAAGTGATTCCTATCCATGGTGATCTAATAGAGATTTACCTGACATAAACATGGTTTATCATATATAGAAATTTATGATAGTACACCATGATTAGATCATTATTAATAATTTTTACACTTTATGAAACTTTTGATATAGAGAGTGAAGTATAGAAAACACATTGTGAAGAATGATTATCTATTTTGAATTACACAGAGAATAACTTTAGTCATCATTAAAAATGGTACTGATGTATGCAATACAGATATACCTGAAAATAATATCTTAAATAACATATTGCTTTATTCTATATATATATAAATGTTAAATTTAATTTATATTTTAATTACAGTGGGTTATTCAGAGGAAAAAATCTAGAGATAAATGGAGGGAAATGAGAACATATAAACACAAGAGGCATGTTCTTGCTCATACGTTGAACTTCCATATAATTTAAAATTGAATGAAATGAACAATATTCTTCCAGATGCCCTACTTATTCAAATAGTGGTGAGTCTTGAAACTTACCATTTTTCAAAACTCAGAATAAATTGCAAATGCACTATCCCCAGAGATGGATCCATCACATGCCTTAGGATTCCATTGAAGAGTGACATCAAACATAATTGGATCCTTTCATCTCTAACTTAAGAAAATGGTCAAATTTTCAAGGTATGTGCTTTGAGAGATGCTGCTATGTCTTTATGTATCTTAAATAGAAACATTGTTTGCAAAAAATACTACTCTCCAACTTTGTTACTAAGAAAAAAAGAGATGCATACGAAACTTTTGATTAAATAAAATCTATAAAACTGTCATTTTACTACATATAAAATATTCATTCTTTGTCAAATAAATACCAAAAAGATACCAAATTTAGCATATTTTGAAAATTATTTTTTAATCCATTCAGAATTGCATAAAAAATGTCTATCATAGAAAATTAGATTTAAAAATGTAACTCTCATAATGTTAATGTATATATGGTTTATCTAAGTATATCTAAGATACAGTGTATCTTCTTTAACCATATAAATATGTGCTGTGTCTCTATAGGAAAAGCACTGAACTGCTAACCACAAACTCTGAAATTTGAGTGTATATATCATTCTGGAGGAGAAAGATGAGGTTCTCTGCTTACAGAAACCATATGGGGAGGATCACTATGAGGTACAACCAACTTTAAAGCAGTTAACGATAACAACCAAGGAAAGCACAATGTATCTGTTTAATGGTACTTATGTACAAAATTCACAATTTGAAGTTTAACTATCATGATAAATATTTTGTAAACTTTGTTGTTGTTGCTGCTGTTACTCTTACTTCCATTGGGTCAGTTCCTATTCATAGTGTTCTTATGCACAACAAAATGAAACTGCCCAGCCCTGCAGGAGCCTTACAATAATTGTTATGTTTGATACCATTATTACTACCCTTTTATTGTTACAATCCATTTTATTGATCTCCTACTTTACTAAGTATGCTGTTCTTCTCCTGAGACTGATCACTTCTGAAAACATGTCTCAACAACGAAAGACAAAGTCTCACTATCCTGCTTTCTGAGGAGGAATCTGGTTTTACTTCCTCCAAAACAGATTTTTGTGGTCTTCTGGAAGCCCACTATACTTTTAATATTCTTTGCCAAAACTGTGATTAAAATGCATGCACTCTTCTATGGTTTTCCTTATTAGTTGTCCAACTTTAAAATGTATATGAGGTGATTAAACAAAACACTTGAATCCTCAAACTGGCATCTTTATTCTCAGAACATTTTAAGAGGTGTTTTCCTGAAGATTTGACTAATGTAATGTATTGTTTGATTTTTGGACTGTTGGCTTCCATGAGTGTAGGATCCAGTTAAAATAAATTCTAGAAAAACTTCAATCTTTTCTCCATTTATCATGATGAAATTTATTGGCTCAGCTTTGAACATTTTGATTTTCATAACACTGAGGTGCAATTCATTCTGAAGGCTATTGTCTTTAATATTCATTATAAAGTTTTTAAAGATTCTTTCATATCTAGTAGGTAATGTTTTATCATCTGCATATCAGATTGCTAATAAACCTTTCTGAATTCATGATGCTTCATTCTTCTTTATATAATCTACCTCCTAGAATTATTTACTCAGCATGCTGATTGAATAGTATGGTGAAAGGAAAAAAATCTTGGTACACACCTTTCCCGAATTTTAAACTATTCACCATTCCCTTTTTCTCTTTGAATGATTGCATTTTCCTTTATGTCCAGGTTCTTTAGTACACAATTAAGCATTCTGGTATACCCATTCTTCAAAATATTCTTCATAGTTTGTTATTATCCAAACAGCTGAATGCCTTTTATAGTCAGTAAAGCACAAATCTTTCTGGAATTTACTGATTTGGGTCAAGATCCATTTCATGCCAGCAATGATATCCCTAGTTCCTCATCTTCTTCTGTATTAACTTGAATTTCTGTCAGCTCCCTGTCTTTTTCATGTTCATGGAGACTTTTTTTTTTTTTTTTTCAACACCTTCAGTGCAGTTTGCACTTTTACTTCAGTACCATAGGTTATTGATCATGTGCTATCTCTTGAAATGATTGTACATAGACTAAAAATTTTGGTACAGTGACTGTTAATTCCTCCCATCTTCTTTTTTGATGTTTCTACATTATTATTTATATTTACTCATAGAATTGTAATCTGAGGTTTTAATATTTTCTTTAGTTCTCCCAGCTTCAGAAATGCTGAGTGTGTGCTTCCCTTTTGGTTTTTTAACTCCAGGTCTTTGCACATATCACTACAATTCTTGTCTTTTTCTTTTCAAGTTGTCCTTTAAAATTTTGTTTCAATTATTTTGCTTCATTATTTCTTCTAGTTGTTTTAGCTTCTCTATATTCAATAGCCATGGTGTGGTGCTGTGGGTTAATGCACTGGACTGCAAAGTTGGTTTGAAATTAAGGTCAACAGTTCTAGTTCACCAGCAGCTCCTTGGAAACTCTATACAGGGTCACTACAAGTTGGAACCAACTCAACTGCACTTAACAACATGTTCAAAAGAAAGTTTCAGAGTGTCTTCTGACAGTATTTTGGTCTTTCCTTGCTTTTGTGTGTTTTTAATGACCTTTGGCTTTCTTCCTGTATGATACACTTGATGTCATCACATAATTATTCAAGTTTTTGGTCATTAGTGTCTCATGCATCAAATCTGTTCTTGAAATGGTGTCTGTTTTCAGATGGGATATATTCAAAGTCATATTATGTCTTTCGTGGACTTGTTTTAATTTTCTATAACTTAAACCTAAGTATGCATATGAGCAATGTGTCTGTTCCGCAGATGGCCCCTGACCTTTTTTTGGCTGATAATATTGAACTTCTCAGATGTTTCTTCCCACAATTTGATTATTGGTTATACAATCTCTTGAAACCCAAATATATAGTCACACTTTATGTTATTGAAAAAAGTTATTTGCAATGAAATAGCTTATTTTAATTAATTGTTGTTTTTAGGTGCCATCGAGTCAGCACCAACTCATAGCAACCTTGTGCACAGCAGAAGGAAATTAAATTTTAATTAATTAGAGGGATCAAAAGATATTTTTTAAGTGTCTTTTTAAATTCATTAAAGATATAATCACCTGAAAGTGGAGTCTAATTCATGGTTACCTTATGTACAAGAGAACCAAACATTGTCAGACTTGAGTCAAACTCACATACATCAATCAGTATGTTCAAATATGTTTTGGCTACAATGTAAATATAGACACAAAATGTCTGCCTTCTTGCTCCTCTACTTCAACAAAAATTTAAAATAAAAAAAGTCCTCTCCAAGAATGATATGAAAGTCAGTCCACTAATTATCTTATCTTGTTAAAAATAAATCAGAATAAATAAATGTTGTAATTAGGTGTCATCTATTCAGTACCATACACAAGGCTATGCTCTTTTACCTTCATTGGTGAATGTTTTAAGTCCTCTTCACTTTTCAGCAAGCAAAGTTGTATCATCTGCATATCGCAGGTTGTTAATGAGTCTTCCTCCAATACTGATGCCATATTTTTCTTCATAGATCTCATCTTCTCATATTATTTGCTCAGCATACAGTTGAATAAATATGGTGAAAGAATACAGCTGTGTCAAACACCTTTCTTAATTTTAAACCATTTATTGTTCCCATGTTCTGGTCGAACAACTGCCTCTTGGTCCATGTACACATCCCTCATGAGAACAATTAAGTGTTCCGGAATACTCATACTTCACAATATTGTCCATAGCTTGTCAAGATCCACACAATTGAAAGCCTTTGCATAGTCAATAAAGCACAGTAAACATATTTCTGATATTCTCTGCTTTCAGCCAAGATCTATCAGACATCAGGAATGATATCCCTTGTTACATGGCCTCTTCTGAATCTGTCTTGAATCTCTTGAAGTTCTCTGTCAATGTATGCTTGTAGCCATTTCTGTATTACCTTTAGCAAAACTTTACTTGCATGGGGTATCAAAGAGATTGTATGATGATATCCACATTCTGTTGGGTCACCTCTCTTTGGAATGGGCACAAATATGGATCTCTTCCAAACAGTCGATGAAGATCAAAAAGCACATCCTTCTGTAAGGGTTACATCAAATGTAAACAAAAAGAAAAAAAATCCTCACCACTGGACCAATAAACAGCATTCTTATCAATGGAGAAAAGATTGAAGTTGTCAAGGAAATCATTCTTCTTGCATGAACTATCAACACTCACAGAAGCAGCAGTCAAGAAATCAAATGATGTATTGCATTAGGAAATTCTGCTGCACAAGACCTTTTTAAAGTGTTGAAGAGCAAAGATGTCAGCTTGAGGACTAAGGTGTGACGGACCCAAGCCATGGTGTTTTCAATTACCTCATATGCATGAGAAAGATGGACAGTGAATAAGGAAGATTGTAGAAGAATTGATGCCTTTGAGTTATGGTGTTGGAGGAGAATACTAGAAGTGACATGGGCTGCCAAAAGAACCAATAGATCCGTTTTGGAAGAAGTGCATCCAGAGGGCTCCTTAGAGGCCAAGGTGGCCACGCTTTGTCTCTCATACTTTGGACATATTGTCAGGAGGGA
>NW_006409088.1:330882-332044 GCF_000296735.1 Chrysochloris asiatica
ACTAGAGGGTGTGCCTAAGCTAGTGGACACACATCTCCCACTTGTGGATGATTCTCCTATGCATTCACACAGATCTCCTCAAAACATAAAGGATGAGTTTCCACTTAAAATCAAATGGCAGGACAAAAGAGCCAGAGCCAGCCCTGAACTGATTATCCATAGTATAAAGGCCTGAATGAGGGTTGTGGAGTAGAAGAGACAGAACAAAAATAGAACAAGCTGAAAATTAAATCCAACGTTACATCATACCAACCAATTTCAGCATCCTGAAATTACTCAGGCAGCCTTGAAGACAGAAGTTGAAAGAGGATATTAAAGTCATACTCACATTAGGCTATAGATTTTCTTTTTTCTCTTTTCTTTTTTGCAATTATAGACTATAATATCCAATTTGTTTTTTGCTGTTTCTGTTTCATTTTTCAGTCCCCTCTTTACTTTTAGGGGGCTCTTTCACTCCCTACATTACCCAAGAAGAGATAGCAATTGTGGTTATAGTCAAGCTACAATCACATTCTATAAAATTCCACAATCCAGGCAAGATCCAATACTAGCTGCCATATACCTAGTAAGCAGCCAACATCTGTGAGAGTTACTCTTAGTCTAGTAATAAGAAAGTGAAAAGGGATGCCATTCTCCTTATCCCATTTACCTGGAGGCAACCAGAAAGCATAAAAAATACCAAAACAGACACTCATTTAAGTATTAAGGCCAAACTAACTACTGAATATGCCCAAGAAACAGAAACAGATGACCATAACAGCACATGTCCAGAAACAATATAGAGTTTCTTAGACAAATGTTCTGGAGGTATAACTACAGAAAGAAGGCACACTTTGGAAATGCCTGAGAAGGAATTCAGAAAAATGATTATAAAATGTTTCAAAACACTCTAAAATGGAGTTGAGAAAAATTAGGAAGAAGTCAGGAAAGTGCTACAGGAACAATCAAATAAGATTGATAGAGCATTGGAAACAATTAAAAACCTACAGAAAGAGGTCCAAATGATTAATAAAAGAATAAGAGAAATGGACAGTGTAATGAGAGGGCAAAGGAGTAGAATTGAAGAGATGGAAGCCAGAACTAGCGAGCTGGAAGACAAAGCACTCAGTACTATTAAAATAGAAGAACAAGCAGAAAAAAGGATAAAAAAATCTGAAGAAGG
>NW_006409088.1:334551-336061 GCF_000296735.1 Chrysochloris asiatica
GTGAGGTTGGTCCAGGATCGAGCATTGTTTCGTTCTGCTGTGCATGGGGTCGCTATGAGTCGGTTCCGACTCGATGGCACCTGACAACAACAACATAGAAAGAATCAACATGAAAGAAGCTGGTTCTTTTAAAGAATTTTAAAAATCAACAAACCATGGGCAAACCTAACAAAATAAAAGAGGGAGAAGACACAAAAGAACACACATAAGGAACTCCTGGGTGATATCACAACAGAACCAACAGAAATAAAAAGGATAATAACAGAATATTATGAAGAGTTGTATTCCAATAAATTTAGAAAGAGTTGTATTCCAATAAATTTAGAAGCTTGAGAGGCTTACAGCTAGGGGAATTTGAAGCAGAATCAAGAAACCCATTGCTTCTAAATCAAGACAATAAGCAGCTCTCGGAGCTGCCATCTTGGGAGAGAACAAGAGAGGGAAGGATCAGAACAGCCACAAACACCTGACAGAACCTCAGATATACAGGAGTGGACATTCTTTCTTTTTTTTTTTTTTTTAATCTGTTCATTGGTCTCTCGCTGTGTGCACACCTCCATTCTGGTGACTAAAGGGGATGCCTGAGTGAATGGACACTTAAGCCCCGCCCCTGGAGGATTCTACTACACTTGCGCACAGATCACATAGAAATTTAAAGTGACAGTTTCCACTTAAACCAAACAGCCACCACTCATCTATCAGTTTGTTGTACTGTAGTGGATTGTGAGTTGCTATCATTCTGAAAGCTACGACACTGGTATTTTAAATACCAGAAGGATCTCACATGATGGAAAGATTTCAGATGAGCTACCAGACAGACAAAGACTAGAAAGAAAGAGTGAGGAATTACTTCTGAATATTTAGTCACTGAAAATTTTATGAATAGCAGAGAAACACTGTCATATATAGTGCCAGAAAACAAGCCCCTCAGGTTTGAAGACACTCAAAATGAGACTGGGGAAGAGTTGCCTCCTCAATGTAGAGTTGACCGTGATAAAACAAGTGGAATAAAGTTCATGGGAGAAAAGCCCGCAGGACCTTCATTTTCTGATAGGGCACAATTCAAAATGAAAAGAAAGAGCTATAAACATCCATTGAATATAGGAACATGGAATATATGAAGTATGAATCTGGGAAAATTGGACGTTGTCAAAAATGAAGTGGAAAGCATAAATATTGATATCTTTAGCATTACTGAGCTGAAATGGACTGGTATTGGCCATTATGAATCTGAAAACACGTGATTTACTATGCCAGGAATGAAAAATTGAAGTTGCATTCATCGTCAAAAAGAACACATACAGATCAGCCATAAGGTACAACGTTGTCTGTGATAGGATAATATCCATGCACCTACAGGAAAGCCTAGTAAATACCACTAATATTAAAATTTACACACCAACCACTAAAGCCAGTGAAGATGAAATAGACGAATTCTACCAATTTCTTCAATCTGAAATTGATCAAACATTAAATCAAGATATATTGATCAATACTGGTGATTGTAATG
>NW_006409088.1:336886-338230 GCF_000296735.1 Chrysochloris asiatica
ACAACAACAACAACAAGAGCTGAAGAGAAAATTTCAAAGATCAACTTGAAAAGATAAAGCCAGATATTACAAGAAAATGTGCAAAGATCTGGAAATAGAAAACTAAAAAGGAAGAATACACTCAGCATTTCTCAAGCTGGGGGAACTAAAGAAAACATTCAAGTCTCAACTTTTGTTATTGAAAGATTCACTGGGCAAATTATTGAATAATGCAGAAAGCATCAAAATAAGATGGAAGGAATACACAGAATCACTGTACCAAAAGGAAATGGTTAATGTTCAACCATTTCAAGAGGTCGCTTTTAATCCAGAGCCAATGAAACCCAAGAAAGAAGTCTATCTAAGGTGCATTGAAGGAATTGGCAAAGAACATGGTTCTAGGAATTGATGGAATAAAAATGGAAATCTTTCAAGAAAGTGAGGTTCCACAGGAGGCACTTATGCTCAAGCATCCTCAAGCATGCTCAAGCATGGCACTTATCACTACCACGAAATTTGGAAGACAACTATCTGGCCAATTGATTCGAAGAGATCATTATTTGTGCCCATTCCAAAGAAAGATGATTCAATGGAATGCGGAAATCATCGGACAATCTCTTTGATATCCCATGAGAGTAATGTTTTACTTACGGAAATACAGAAACAGCTACAAGCACACGTTGACAGAGAACTTCCAGAGGTTCAAGCCAGATTTAGAAGAGGCCGTGGAACAAGGGATATCTTTGTTGATGTTTGATGGGTCTTGGCTGAAAGCAGATAATATCAGAATGCTATTTACCTGTACTTTATTGAATACACAAGTGCTTTTGATTATGTGGGTATGACAAGCTATGGACAACATTGCAAAGTATGAGTATTCTGAAACACTTAATTGTGCTCATGAGGAATCTGTAGCTGGACCAACAAGCAGTTATTTGAAAAGAACATGGGAAAACTGAATGTTTTAAAATTAAAAAAGGTATGTGATAAAGGTTGTATTCTTTCACCATATTTACGCAACCTGTACGATGAGCAAATAATATGAGAAGCTGGGTTCTATCAAGAAAAATGTGGCATCGGGATTGGAGGAAGACTTAGTAACAACCTGTGATATGCAGATGGTACAACATTGCTTGTTGAAAGTGAAGAGGACTTGAAACATTTACTGATGAAGATCAAAGAGCTCAGCCTTTGATATGGATTGCATCTCAATGTCAAGAAAGCAAAAATCCTCACCACTGGACCCATAAACAACATTCTTATCAATGGAGAAAAGATTGAAGTTGTCAAGGACTTCATTCTTGTTGGATCATCTATCAACACTCATGGAAGCAGCAGTCAAGAAATCAAACAACGTATTGCACT